>NC_048429.1:18529724-18547443 GCF_013103735.1 Etheostoma cragini
ATTTCTAAATTATTCCATTCCTTTTTTACTCACAATTTGTACAGTGTCCCAACTTTTTTGGAATCGGGTTTGTAGATATGAAGGCTCTGACTTTGGCACAAGTTGTTTGTGTTCTTATACAGGTTCAAAAAGGTTATTTCAGTTAAAATCATTTGTGTCTAATGTAGACTATGTATCATTCTATTATTCACTCATGATTGGTGGGAGTGTAACTGACTCTAAAAAGATGTATTATAAGGTAACCACTTCAGTGCTGTATTTAATTAGTTCTCCCTTTTGTTTATTTTTATATTATGAGTCCTGTATTTTGGCGCCTCCTAGTGGAACTGTAACTTGTGCATATAAAGGGGGACTAATTTGTAAGACGGACATGCGGAAGTAAGGAGGGAAAACATGCCGCTCGGTACCTATGTACAGCTCTAAAGGATAATAATTAAGCACCTAGCTGGAACGGGAACAAGGTAGTTTGTTTTTGATTGTTCAATGTGATTTTGGGTAACATTTGTCTGTAAGAGCTAATTTAATGTTATTTATCTGTCCTGTAGCTCTTACGGTGTTTTACGGATGAAGGTGTACGGAAGGATAAACTAGATTTGTGTTCAAATTAAGGCTGACGGTTGGAAGACATGGAACAGTGGTGAACCTTCCCAGGAGTGGCCGGCCGCCCAAAATTACCCCAAGAGTGCAGCGACAACTCATCCAAGAGGTCCAACACACAACAACGTCCAAAAGAACTGCAGGCCTCACTTGCCTCAGTTAAGGTCAGCGTTCATGCCTCAGGAAAAGACTGGGCAAAAATGGCCTGCATGGCAAAGTTCCAAGGAGAAAACCACTGCTGAGCAAAAAGAACATCAAAGCTCGTCTCAATTTCTCCACAACACATCTTGATGATCCCCAAGACTTTTGGGACAACATTCTGTGGACAGATGAGACAAAAGTGGAACTCTTTGGAAGGTGTGTGTCCGTATATAAGTATATCTGGCGTAGAAGGAACACTGCATTTCATAAAAAGAACATTATACCAACAGTAAAATATGGTGGTGGTAGTGTGATGGTCTGGGGCTGTTTTGCTGCTTCAGGACCTGGAAGACTTGCCGTGATAAAGGGAACTATGAATTCTGCTGTCTACCAACAGATCCTGAAGGAGAATGTCCGACCATCTGTTCGTGTACTCAAGCTGAAACGAACTTGGGTTCTGCAGCAGGACAATGATCCTAAACACACCAGCAAGTCCACCACCGAATGGCTGAAGAAAAACAAAATGAAGACTTTGGATTGGCCTTGCCAAAAGTCCTGACCTGAATCCTATTGAGATGTTGTGGTATGACCTTAAAAAGGCCGTTCATGCTCGAAAACCCTCTAATGTAACTGAATTAGGACAATTCTGCAAAGATGAGTGGGCCACAATTCCCCCAGGACGCTGTAAAAGCCTCATTGCACGTTATCGCAAACGCTTGGTTGCAGTTGTTGCTGCTAAGGGTGGCCCAACCAGTTATTAGGTTTAGGGGGCAATCACTTTTTCACACAGGGCCATGATGGTTTTGATTTTTTTTCACCTTTAATAATAAACACCTTCATTTACAAATTGCATTTTGTGTTTACTTGTGTTGTCCTTGACTATTGTTTAATTGGTTTGATGTTCCGAAACACTTAAGTGTGACAAACAAGCAAAGGAACAGGAAATGAGGAAAGGGGCAAACACTTTTTCACACCACTGTATGTACTGTTAGTGAGTGTCAGATCAGTAAGCCACAGTTTCAAGGAAAACAACGAACACCTAACTGCCCAAAATGTAGTAAACAAAACATGACAAGATGTGATCACTATTTTTGTGTCAATGGAAGAGGGGCACAGAGCTGTGGGCTGCCTAAAGAAAGCCAAGTCGGTGGGAGACTCAAAGGGACAACTAGTGACCGAACAACATCAAAAGTCCCCACTGGCAACTCTAATGATGGCCCTTATGTGTCACAGACTCAGGACACAGAATAACATCCAAATGTGTTTAATGGTGTCTTTGTCAAGGCAACAAAGAACTACTAGAACAACTAGAATTACAAGCAGTTATGACAAGGTCTAAGCCTCATTGAGCCAGTTGCCCCAACGCGAGTCAAACCTGGCGACCCGTGGAGCAGACGAAAGCGGGACCAAAAGCGTAACATGGGGAAACAAAGGTCAGAAAATATTGAGAGGAGTGAGCTGCAAGGTTTGCGGTACATTGCTGTTGTAAAAATCCCAGAGCGCTAAAGGATTTTTGAAAACCTCTCATCCGTCTGGTTTTATTTTCTGTAAAAGCTTGTAAAACATCAACCCTGTTGTCCATAGTCAATCTAAGAACATTCTTTTTAAGGAAAAGCTGGGCTATTAGGATATTTGTGCTGCAGTGAGGTCACTTGAATGTTAAAAAGGTTGTAGGACCATAAAGACAAATAAATAATAACAATAAATGTCACGGAACATGAATCTCACACATATATATATATATTTATATATACATATATACACACATTGTATAGAAACCGATGTTATTTCCAATACACTTTGTCAAATTCAGTGAACAGCTTCTCACAGTGACCTAGCTCTCTATTTTTTCTGGTTATAGTATGCAGCCCTGTCTGAAAACGTCTTATTGTTTGTTGTAGTGTTTTAGTATTTGAATGTTCCGGCCAGTAGTTATCTGTCCGTGACCCTGGGTGGTGGATTTTATGAATCTTTGCATAGAATCCCTTACTGCACCATTAAGATTGTGTTCCAACAACTGATCAGAAATTGCTTATGCCTGTGAGTCTTGATGTTCTCTCTCAGGTGTATCTAATCATGCCTGATTAGGAGAAAAATTTATCAAGAAGGACCGGAATCTTGGCTCCCCCTCTCTCTACTTTCTGACCTGAGCCACAGTTGATGCCTGGGTTTGACGTGATTTAGAGGTTTGCCTTTGTCAGTTCTTTAGTTTTCAACCAGAACACTATTTTCCCACGTAGTTTGTGACAAAGGTGAACAAAAATCTTTGAAATTATTTCAGAATTGAGCATGAATGCTGCATAATTGTGTGACTTGATTTTAGGTACATGGGAAAGTCTTGTTCTGGAATCTCGCGAGGTGACATGTTGAAGACAGAGGTGTGGAAGTTTAGTGGGAAAAGAGGAGTTCTTGTGAGTGTGTTGTTTTGGAGTACAGAAAGCGCAGCTTTGTGTCATCTAAAAGATTTTCTATTGCACATTAATGGCTGGGTAATATATCACTACTACACCATACTGATATTGTGATACAACATTAGCCATTGTTTTAGATTTTGGAGATTATCATATGGTAATATGGCAATATGACATACTGTGTTGTCCATTCCTAGTTTTAAAGGCTGCTTTTTTGTAAAGTGATGTCACATTCTATCTATTCCTTTATTTTCCTTTAGCCACTGCAATATTTATATCAAAGTATTTAGTCTTCTCCATATCACTCATTCATTATCATTTGAAATGTGCCCTTCTGTAAAAGACTAGATCTGACACAGTATTATAATTTCAAACTGATCTCATGAAATGGCGTATGTATGACAAGCCAATCCGTATGCTATTATTGGCGTGTTATCAAGACGCATACTTGCTTTTTAGCGTGTTTATCAACGCTGTTTGGCCTCCATTGACTTTCATTACCTTGCAATAGCGTGTGAGTTTACGCCGTAGCGACTAGTATGAAAGGTCTAAAATCCCAAAAAACACAGGACTTTCCCCCTGGTGACCAGGGATCGTGGTCTAAAGTGTCACGTTTCCCGGGTGTCACGTTTCCTAAACTCAATCGTTCTTTTTCCTAAACCCAACCAGTTATTCCTTTCCTAAACTAAACCGTCACTTTCTTCTCTTAATAATAGTGGCGTATATGTTTACACATTCTGTATACAGCGTAGACATACATACAGATAGCTCAAAATGTGTAAAGATACCACGCCACTTGGCTTAAGAACGTTGGCGTGTATTTTTACGCAAAGTCATGATGTAATGTTGATAATTTGATCCTTATATAACAAAAAGTGCAAAGGGCTGCTAATTTGATTCATGGTTTTCAATATAAAACTAGGTAAAATCTGTTTTTGTGAAATTACTTTTTGAACATTTTCAGCACATTTGAACAGTACAGAGGATACTATTAACTGTTATATTTGGGTAACTTAAATTATGATGTGATCTTTATACTCTTCATCGTTAGCAGCATCATCTTCGAAGATCATGGGGACCTGAGCAGCAGAGTCCTTGATGCAGAACTCCGGGCTGCTTATGATGCTGTGGCTAGAGTTGCAAGAAGGCCTCCACTACAGAAGTCTGAAAGATGAGGAAAAACAGCCAGCTCATGGTTTTTTGTTAAAGGAAAATGTTGGAGTTTTCTATCCTGGTCTTATTGTCACTCTCATTCTCACTATATTGTCTCTTCTGACAGTGGATCATAATCATAGCTGGCTCTGCTACATATAATCAGAACAGGAAGCACATATCGCAATTAGAGGTGCAACGAGACACCAGGCTCACAAGACAATCCACAATGTTGGATGAGAACAAGACAAGACATTTCCTGAATGTCTTCATCATAGTCAGAGTGGACAGTGCTATGTGAATAGGAATTTTCTTTCAAAGGTGAAAAAATACCTGCGTCAACATGCAGTTGTAGCTGCTGAGTCACCTATTTCTGTTCGTTTGCCCCTTCTCAGCGTGGTTGATCTCTTCCTGAGTCTTGGTCTCATCCATCTCGCCCTCAGGGTTCTCCTGCTGCGTGCCTTCACCTGGCAGCCTCAGGAACTTCAGCCAGCTGGTGGGGATACTGGTCACCAGCTGAAAGGGGGACAGACACAGACATCCTTTTCCTCAACATATCTGTGACCCAAAGTTTGGAGTTTTGGAGATGATGATGATAAGCTACACAGAGAACCAGGTCTTCATTACTATATTTCTGTTATAATTTGGGAGGAAACTAAGGACTGTCCACACCAAGAATGATTCAAAACAATTTGATGAATGATAGAAACACTGACAGATAATCATCTAAATCAGAGATCACTAATAGGCGCTCCGGATCTGGACCCAGCCCCCGTACTATCCGGACCCAGATAAAAACCAACACATTATTGAAAATTATTGACCTTTGACGGAGCGTTTCTATTTTAAACCGCAGCCTTTCTAGTATTTATGGTACTGGTACTAGCACTCTGGCATGGCCCAGGAAACTCACAGACCAATAGCATGCGTTGTAAATCATGTCATGTGATGCTATTAAGCCACTCAAATCTGTGCATTTCGATAACCACTGCTGATATACACACAGAGGGGGAGAGGAAACGAAAGAGAGACAACATTTTAAATGGCATGCTCTAAAAAAAAGAAAAGTGGACAGCGAAAGCAGAGCTTTCAATCAAGAAGGGACAGATTCTTACATGTTCATTCTTCCCACGGGCAGTTCAAAACCGATATGTCTCATATGTTCAGAGACTGTCGCGATTATTAAAAGCAGCAATGTGAAGCACCATTATGAGACAAAGCACAAATCTTTTGACCAAATATACCCACTAACATCCGGACCAAGGGCACAGAAAATAAACGATCTAAAAGCCCAATATGATTGATCCAGCAGAATTCTAACACATTTATTCACTGCCCAACAACGTGCTAATTAATGTTCCCATAAAGTTGCCTGGATTTTGGGTAAAAATTTAAAACTAATTACTGATGGAAGGGTTGTCAAGGAGTGCATGAGTGTGGTAGTTGAAACCTTACTTGAGGAAAAAAGACAAAGAGGGACAAAGAGTTGTGCGAAAAAAATCAAGCAAGTAACTATGTCAGCATCATCAGCCACAAAGAAAACAGAAATATTAATCCAGGATGTGCTAGCTCAGCTGGAACAAGCAAGGCACCATGCATGTGCTTAGCTGTAGAAGAGTCCACTGATGTGTCTGACAATGTTCAGCTGTTAGTTTTTGAAAGGTTTTTCAACAAGGACAAGGAAGAGTTCTGTGAAGATCTGTTGGTGTCACACCCCTTCAGACCAGTACAAGAGGAGAGGACATCTACCTGGCCATAAAGGAGATGTTAACAAAGATTGCAACAGATCTGAATCAAGTGGTTTCAATAACCTCAGATGGAGCCCCTGCCATGGTAGGGAGAGAGAGAAGAGTTGTGGCAAGAATGAAAGAGGATAATCCTCATCTCATCTCTTTCCATTGCATAATTCATCAATCGGTCCTGTGCTCCACCCAGTCAGCCGAGTATGCTGAGGTGATATACACAATGATGAGAGTGATAAACTTTCTCAGAGCATCCTCTTCCCATCAGCATCGCATGCTCAGGGAATTCCTCAGAGAAGTTAATGCAAATGCTGATGACCTTCTGCTACACAACAATGTAAGATGGGTTCAGCAAAGGTAGGGTTTGGAGCGCTTTTGGTCCATCCGAATGGAAATTGCAGTTTTCTTGGCACAGCTAAACAGCCAGAAGGCAACAACATTTTCTCTCTTTTTGAGGAATGTCAAATGTGTGGCATTTCTGGTTTATATAACTTCACACCTGAATGAACTGAATTTAAAACTACAGGGCAAGGGCAATTCAGTTTGTGACCTGATGACAGCAGTCCGCTCCTTTCAGACGAAACTTGTGTTGTTTAGGGAAGACCTGTAGGGAGACTGTGCACACTTCCCAACAGTGAAGGAACAGGTTCAGGGTGAGAGAGATGTATCTTCTTTTGTTGACAGGCTGATTGTAAACTTCAGCAAGTGTTTTGACAGCTTCAGCCTCTGACAGCAGCTCACCCTGTTCATTCAGAACCCGTTCCTCATCACAGATGTCAGGGAGTTCTCAAAAGAAGTCACACAGCTCTTCAAGTGGGAAAATGCTGGACCTCTCCAGATGCAACTGGTTGATTTCCAAGCTGATGGGGCCTTGAAAGAGCATTTTGGAAAAACTGATCCTGCCACTTTCTGGCTTCAAATGGTCTCAGAGATTGCTTTCCCAGGCCTGAGGTAAGTAGCCGTGTACACAACGAACATTATTAAAAGCAAATATCGATCCAGGCCCACCAGCGAGCCTACACATGTGCATGATAATGGCCCTGACACCATTATATGTCACAATTACTGTTGTTTTTGGAAGGCAGCTTTATTTTACAAAGAAAAAGACGATTGAGACAGAGCAAGTGCAAGTTTTTACACTCACCATGGATCTTCCCACGGGAAAAAGAAAGCGCAAGCTTAAATTTAGTGACATCTTTGTAATCTTGCCAGGAGTTTAACATGTGTTGGGATGAAATGTGAATGCTGAGTGAGAGGTTACAAGTCATCTTTGATTTCATCCAGTAATAGAATTATTGCATGGCTGCTTAATCTTTAACGTTGGATGATTTCTGGTTGGCTTAAGTGGAAAAGAGTGATTCTCGTGGCATAAATCCTGTCTGCCTGTTGTCTAGGCCTATGCCTTTGCTTTGCTTGGATCACTGCTACCTTTGAATAAGGTACATTTTTACACACAGGAAAACGCGCTACCTGGTTTAGACTTTTAAGAGGCAGAGAATTCCCCCCTGCAGAATAGAGACTCTTTGTAAAATGCATATCCTCCCACCTTTTTGGGTGGAAATTGCACTTTCCCCATGACCCTCCCACAAATGCATATGGAAAGCGTAATTTGTCTTTCCCTCGCTCATGTGGCAGGCAATCTGCAATTTTACCCAAGTGTTTGTAAATAACCCGCATTGGTTAAGTTAAGTTAAGAACAATTAATAGCTGGAAAGAAGCCCAATGAGTATTTTTACTATGATAGACCGGTTGCCTCCCTGTGTCTTTTTAAATAGACAGGGCTGACATACCTCTGGTCTTACAGGATCCTCAATGCCAACCGGTGCAATACAGGTTAGGTCGCTGAGAATGCGGGCCTCGTCTTCCCAGTTAGGCTCTCCGTTAGAGGTAGGAAAGTCTCTGTAGGCAAGGCAGATGGTCCTTAGGCCCTTTGATGCCATGGACTTAGTCACCTTCTTCGCCAGGTTGTCTTGGTCCTGACATTTGAAAGCTTTAACCTTTCCGGGCTCCATCAGGATCTTACAGCACCTGGAACCACAAGAAAGAGTTATGTGATTTTCATCTAACTGTGCACAGAGCTATGTGAGCAGCAGTCAACCTACTTCCTGAGCAGGATCTCAGAAGCTCCCTTGCTGTACATTCGGGAGCTGCCATCATGGTTCTTTAGCACTGTGCTCATGGACTTCCTCGCAGAGTTGAAGGTGTAGACCTTGAACAGCTTTTCTGCTGGAAATTTTCCGCAAATGGTCTGGTAGCATCAATGCAGGTCGAGGGAAAATCCCAGTAAGGCACATTCAGTCTTGTTTCCTACCTGGCAAGCCAGCCGGCCCTCCTTCTCTGGTGGCTGCAAGAGAGGATGTTAATTCCCAGGACGAGTTTTTAATGACAAATCTGCTTCTTCACTTGTTGTGGGAAACGCATAACTGCAGCAGCACATAACAATAACATAAATCCAACAACAGCAACAAGACAACTTTCAACAAACACAAAGGAGGTAACAGCGTTGGTCAAAGGTATAATGTGCAGTATTATATTATATTCACTTTAACAAGACAAGGTTGGAAATTGCTTTAATTTAAATGGCTAATGCGAACTTATATCACTCCAGTAAAGCTGAATAAAATCTATCCTAATGTACTTTGTTGTATGTGTTTAGAGGAAAAAGGAACACTGTTCCACTGGGTTTGGGAATACTCAAAAGTACAACTACTTGTACCCCATCACACTACTACTTAGTGTGATGCAAGCAAAACTTTGTATCCTGGGCAAATACCCTGAACATGTGGTCGTCAATTCTAAACAATCAGCGTTGATGGATTTTGGGCTTCTTCAAGCTAGAAGACTGATCGCTCTTTCCTGGAAAAATATATACAGTTGCCCTCTGTACAGTTGTGGCTGAAGGAGATAACAACATACCTTGCACTTAAAAGACTAACATATATTGTTAAAGGGTAAAGAAAACAGTTTGTTAAAGTTTAGAATCCGTTTTTGGAATTTTTGGAGGATTACAATGTTGCACTAACTTGAAGATCATCATTACTGCTGCTTTTTCAGTTATTTACTTGATTTTATTTACTTATTGTTTTATTTGGTTGAAATGTAGTATATGGCTTGACCACCTATGGTCAATGTGCTTAATTCTGGCTAAAGGCTCCAACATACCAACCCAACAGCCGACCTTTGGTAGAAAAGGCAGTCGGACTTGGTTGGTCAAAAAAAAAAGTCCCGGAACACACCGAAGTGATGCAGACTTTTACGGGTTAGCACGCCACCAATCAGATTGGTTGTTAAGTCCAATGTCCAATTGAGTCTAATGACCAATCTGCCCGCCTTGCGATTCAACATGTCAGGTCGGCTCAAATGAAGGCAGACGGCTCCTCCGACTGACAACGGCATCAAACCCACCAAACAGACTCGAGTCACTGACCTTGCTAGACGGACAATAATCAGGTTGGAGTATCAGTGGCCCGAATTGTTTAACGGAAAGTAAGCGGTGTTGTGAATAATCTTAATTCCTTGATATTAAATGTTCTTCTGTAGTGGTCCCACTAATATCTTTTCTTAAAGTGTACCAAACTAACAAATCATATGACATGGTTAAGCTATGTTTGAGATAAATAATTGAGAGCTGCTTAAATTAAAGAATTCAGCAATGTAATCATGCTATTTGCAACAATTCTTGTATTGGATGACTTATCTGAAGTGTCAAATTAACAAACAGTCCAAACCTATGTTTCATTCCATGGCAATTATGAACCACAGCCTCAATGATGGTCTTGCACAGCATTTATTCATGGACTAAATGAAACTTACAATGTAGATTTTCTACCACCTTACAACTTTATTGCTTATTTCTTCTTTGTTCTGTTCGGTGGATCGATTTGATTTTAGCGCAAAGTTACAGGATTTGTAGTTAAAGGGTAACTACCGTCTTATATTGAACTGGGTCCCAATTTCCCATGCATTTTTGTCTAATATCCAGTATTGAGCGAGATCACAATGAAGGGCAGGCGCAAACCAAGCTACAATGTAACCAAATGATTCCATCCTGGAGTCTTGATTTTTGTCCAATAAAAGGGATTTTTTTGTGTGCTGCTGACTACTGGCTCAGATTGTTACTGAAAGTATCTGACAACATTATCGATTTCAGGACGTGACTTTTTGCCCGAAGACAGTGGTGTGGAGAGTGGAACGCAAGACAAGAAAATGACGTTCAGGTAGTATGTTGTTAAGGAATAGGCTGCAGAGATTATAGGCTCCTGTTTTTCAATGTAATGGCTCAATATTTTAAAATTTCAATGTGGACGAGGTTGCTATAGTTCGATGACCACCTGCATTCATTTCAGCCAGGGCAGGCTACGTTACGGACAAAGAGAGAGCAAGGAGGGTGAAGCAGCCGCTGGAGGGCTGCGTGGCTCTAGATATTGGTAGTGCCCCTATATGCCCCTATAATACGTTGTTTTTTAGAAAACACAAAACCATGGATGTAATAAAGCCTAATGACCGCACGAAACACTACAGCTGCAGCCTCTCTCTCTCCCCCCTTATCCGCTCTTCCTCCACAGCCTATGGGCTACTTTATCCATAGCCTGTACTCTGGCTCAAATAAATACGGGCGGCCATCTAATTATAACAACCTCATCTACATTGTTGAAACCATTTAAATATTGAGCCATTACATAAAAAATCTTTTAGATAACAGGAGCTTAAAACTTCTGTAGCTTACTCCGTAACAACAGACTACTTGAATGCTTTTTTTCCTTGTTTCGCGTCTCACTCTCCACACCGCTGTCTTCGGACAAAAAGTCACGTCCTGAGATCGAAAATGTTTTCGGACACTTTTAGTTACAATCTAAGCAGTATCAAAACAAAATCACTTTTATGGACAAAAACTAAGGCTGTACAATTGCCCCATCAGGTTACATTGCAGCTCCATTTGCACCACCCATCATTGTGATCTCACTTAATACCAGACCAAATTCAAATATTTTTGGTCACATCAGTCTTTAGACACGAATGCATGGGGATATGGGGCCCAGCTTGAAAAAAAACTGTAGATAACCTTTAATATTCGAAGACATTAAAAATTATTGAGGTGGTCCTTTAAAGTTCCCTCCTGCCATTTTTAGGTGTCCTATTGCTTAAACAGGAACATAGTGATAAAATAAACAATACTGAAAAATATTTTTAGGTAAGGTAAGGTTACTTAAGGTAAGGTTTAGTTAAGAATGAATCATAAATCTGAATAATAATAGTGATAGTAACTGATACTGATGAAGATGTATTTGTGCTCTGATCTGTGCAGGGGATCAAGTGATCAGATGAGTCCTGAGCTGGCATACCCCCAGACCCCCCTAGGGAGAGCTCAATCCCCCCCACATATAACAAATCCCATTTTAAACCCTGAAGGATAAAGACCCAAAGAAATTGCTTTGTACACGGCAAAATATAGGTTGGCCCCCCCAAATCTCACTCCAAGGTTTTGGGAAAAGTTGGCAGCCCTGCTATGCAGCGCTGTGGAGAAAGGTCTGGCAATGTGAGACAATTTCTAGGCTAATGTTCGAATGGACAGAACAACCACATACTAATAGGGGCAGTGGGAATGCATTTAGTGTAGTAAATATTATTTCCAAAACACGTAGCTAACATTGGATTGTTGTCAAGGCTAACTTAACTAAACTAGCTAACAGTAGCTAGCCAGTAGAGATTTGCTACCTTGACAACAATACAATGCTAGCTCCGTGTTTTGAAAAACATGCTTACCGAGGTGGCCTGAGGTGGCCCTGAGGCCATGGCAGCAGGAACTAGGGCTGCGGAGGGTGCTGCAGCGCCCCCTAGGGAAATAGGGAGCAGCACCGCTGCACTTGTTACTCCCAGGGCGATCCTGCTAGCAACAGGCGACGAGGGTGCTAGCCAAGCTAGCCGCACCAAGGCAGCCGTGGAGGGAACATCAACAAAGGCAACTCAGGGCTGCTAGCCTCGGGGTCACAGTTTTCCTTCCAGACGTTTTGGAGATGAGGATTTTTCCCGTTCTTTTCAGTCGCAGTGGTTTGAAAAATGGAGGTGGATACACTATGACATTGAGAATGATTGCACTTTCTGTTTTGCTTGTATCCAGTCTGTTGAGAAAAATCTGGTGGCTTCCCGTCAGCATGTGAGTAAAAATAGGCTTTTCGTCGAGAAAGGATTTTTTAACTGGCGCAAGGCATCTGCTAAATTTTGTCTGCACGAGAAATCGGCCATTCATAAAGATGCTATTCGCACTCTTGCAGGGTTAGAAAAAACGCCAATAAGTGCTCTACTCTCCGATATTGCCGCCAAAGACCAGCAAACAGCAAGGAATGTCCTGGAGATATTATTTCGCTCCATAGCATTCCTGGGACGAAAAGGATTCCCGTTTAGGGGTGACACGACTCGTGAGGGTGTGCTCTATGACCTGATGCTGGAACGGACTTTTAATTTACCCAAAGAAGAAGAGTGGATAAAGAAGAGGGATAATTGGATGTCTGACACAATACAGAATGAGATAATCGAACAGTTTGCTCAGGCTGTTCAAAAGGACATAGTAACTCGCGCATCAGACTGCCCGTTCTATGGACTGACAGCTGACAGCACCAGGGATATCAACGCTACGGAACAATTCTCATGCAGCCTTCAATTTGTTGACAGTAATCTTCAGTCTCACTGTAAATTCTTGGGATTTTACTCGAGCCCTGACACAACTGCAGAAACGCTGTTTAAGTGTTTGAAAGACATCTTTTTGAGATTGAACATCTCTTTGGATCGCCTTCAAGGATATTGTTTTGATGGTGAAAATAACATGTTGGGCCGCTTTTCCGGTGTTCAGGCCCGACTGAAGGAAATATGCCCCCAGTCCTTGTACGTTCATTGCAGAAACCACTCCCTGGACCTTGTGCTGCAAGAAGTTGCACGTGAGGTGAGCCAAGCAGGTGTTATCAAAGAATCTTCAAAACGCAAACAGCTTTTTGAAACACTTTTCGGCTGTGATGACATCATTGTCAACATTGTAGGACTATGCCCAACGAGATGGTGTGTGCGCACCAAAGCAATTCAACGCTGCTGCGCAATGTACACTGTTGTTTTGGCAACACTGGAAAGCTTGAAAGACAATAGAGGCGTAAGAGGGGATGCAAGGGCAAAAATATCAGGACTGCACAAACAGGCACTCAATGGAAAAACTCTTTTCAGCCTCCTCTGCTGCGATGCCCTTTTTGGGCCCTGTGAAACTGTGGCAAAGAGCCTTCAGAGTGCAAAATCAAGTGCTCTTGGTGCCATTGCTTGTGTAAACCTACTCAAGGTCAGAGTAGGGTCACTGAGAGACGACAAGGTGGTGGCTGAAATGTTAGAAAAGGTGAAAGTGTGTGCTACCCAGAATGGTTTGAAGATGCCAGGTGCTGAGCCCAGAGTAAGCAGAACACCTGCCCGCTATAGCCAAGCTGTCGGCCCTGAAACGTTGTCACAGGCAACAGGTAAACTCAAATGGAAAGCTGACTTTTATGAAGCTCTGGATTTGGTCCAGTCTGAAATCACCAGAAGATTCGACCAGGGCGGGATGAAAACAGCTGCATTTAGGGAGAAGACCGTAATTGATGCAGCAAACAGCCGCATATCATCGGAACTTGACGCACAATCTCTTCAGCTTCCTAAACAGCTTGACACAGGGCGACTGCACCTTCAGCTCCAAATGTTGGGAGATGTGTGTAAAGAAGCCGACTCCCCATGCGAGACAGTACAAGAAGTTGCCTCACATCTGTCTAACCTGCACCCTCAAACCAGAGCTCTATTTGGAGAAGTAGAGGATCTTATAAAACTTTGCATGTGCCTACCAATCTCTGTTGCTTCTTCAGAGAGAACTTTCTCAACCCTTAGACGCCTTAAAACCTGGCTGCGGAGCAGCATGTCCCAAAAGAGACTAACTCACCTCACCCTCATCCACGTACACGGGGATTAGGCCCAGCTTAACACGCGTTAATAACGTTTGATACATATGGCCCAATCTCTTTAAGCGTTTAATTTGCTACGCTAAAAAAACTCAAGGCTGCAATTTCTCTATTTCAATGTTTGTGTCAGCACTGCGTGTGTGGGAGCAGTGGCAACCAGCAGAGAACGGCGGAGGATCCGACTGGCTTGCGCTTGCTTCACTTTTAACATAATTTTTTTATACACTTGTGTTTAGTGGCTCCGTTTTTGAGTTTGTAGTATGCCTAATCTGTACCAATGAGCCGTGTGCCTATATCCTGCATTACTCGTGCCTAGCCCTTGTTTTGTATTATGGACGTTATTCTTGTTTTTTCGCTTGTGAAGTGTGCATGTCCATTTCCAGTATTACATTTTGAAAATTTATGAGCACCCCCAATTCAAAATATGTTCCCGCGGCGCTGCCTGAGGCTGTTGCTGTCGTTTAAAGAAGTTTGTACAGCCACCAGGACGGCTCTGCCGATGTTCTCAGCTAATGCTGATTCGTTATACATTTCGCAGAGTGACCATGGCCGACAGTAGCTTACCGTACCTTGTCGGGGGCGGGCGGGGATAGGCTCTAGCTGGCCTTAATGGAAGCGAACATGACAGTTCCGTCAAAGTGAGACCCCCCCCCCCCCCTTTGTGACTGGCTATAGTGGCTACTGGTCATAATCGCCACACCATTCATAAAAGTGATACTAAAAACTCAGTACAGTTTCTGTACTGAAATACAGTTTCTCCAAATGTGTTTATTATTTCAGGTAGTTATTATAACATTTGTCCAAGTTCAAGAGTCCATTTCCCCGGATGAGATGATTTTTATTCGTTATTTGACACTATCTATAAACATACCTCCTCAAGCTTTTATTTTGGTACTTCCGGTTAGCTAATATGCAATTTTAAATTGCATATTAGCTAAATATTTAGTTTCACTCGAAACATTAAGATTTAACATTTAGATTTAGATTTAACATTTAGATTTAGATTTAATATTTAGATTTAACATTTAGATTTAGATTTAGATTTAGATTTAATATTTAGATTTAACATTTAGATTTAGATTTAGATTTAACATTTAGATTTAGATTTAATACTTAGATTTAACATTTAGATTTAGATTTAGATTTAGATTTAACATTTAGATTTAGATTTAACATTTAGATTTAGATTTAATATTTAGATTTAACATTTAGATTTAATATTTAGATTTAACATTTAGATTTAGATTTAAATTTAACATTTAGATTTAACATTTAACATTTAGGTGTAACATTTAATATTTGGATTTAACTATTTAAAATATTTCCAAGTCGACAAAATTGTTGTAAATGGGCAAGAAGGTGACCCTAAAAAAATTTCATACCAGTTTTTTAATTATTTTTTAAAGCTAAATGTGACAAAATGTTGCTGTTATTTTCAGCGTGAGACGCTTTACAAACGGCGCCCCATAAACTATATGTATGGCAAAATTGTTACTTTAACAGTTTTTAACGTTTTTCAATTGATTGCAACAAATGTGGTCACGAATTTACCCCTGACTTCATCTGGAAAATTATTTGCAATTTCGTATTTTTAATCCTCTGAATTTGCCGTTGGACACACCTGGGCATGAGACAAGACCGCATGGGACGGTACGGATGACATGGGACACTCCAGGCTGCAGCCATACCATATACTGTATAACAGTCTATGAGCCATTCTCGTCTCCTTGAATTATATGACTGTTACATTTTATCTGCCTCTTCTTTTCCTATTGTTTCGCGTCCAAGTCAAGTGACTTTCAAGATTCGGCCCATGAGACCAAAAAACATGGCGGACATTTCTCTCATTTTTAGTGAAAAAACTCTATATTTTGAGTTAGTTTGTGCATAAAAAAATGCATTTTGATTACATTTCTAGCAAGAAATATATATTTTATCTTCACAATATTCTCTCAGTGAATGTACATAATCACTCACTTGCGAAGATTTTTCAGATATTGCCAGAATAATGTGTAATTGACACGTTCTGGTTGCTATGGATGCTGCTATCGCCTAGCATAGATAGTTAGCTGTGAATCCAGACTCGATTTTGCTCCATCTGACTGATAAAACCCTCACCCACTACATATGGTGTGTCTGAGGTTGATTTGCAGATCAACACATTATTCCCTGGCAGCGGGAGAAACTAATGTTGATAAAGTGACGAGATAGGATCGGATGTTTGTCCGCTTTTTTTTCAGTTTTGAAAAGTGGATCCTCTGTGCATTTAACTTCCGGTGTGGTGCAATCTCATTGATGGGTTTTGACGCGTCAAGGCCCCACAAAGAAGAAGTAATTTTAGCATGCTTGTTGTAATCTTTCGTTGTTAGCTGTTTGAATGTTTTCACTTTGTAAGACTATGGACGGGCATGTTATTTGTGGTATTACTTCTCGATCAGGATTATTCAATAAATAGCCAGGGAGTGTTCCACTGATGACGTTACTTACGACATACACAGTGCTGCCACCACACGTCTGTTCTTAGTAATAACTTATTTCTGGTGTATGCTCAAGTTTTTCTCTGCAATTAATTCTATTTGGTTATGGTGGTGGGCGTTTTCATGACGGTTTGAGCGGAAGTGATATATTTGTTGCCTCACCTGTGCACCTGGGTTCTTTGGGCTTTGACGGAGAGGGGGTGAAGCTGGGAGCGAACACTTTTGTTGAACGCATCGCGCACAACGCAGCACGCAGTATTACGCAATTATTTCTACTCACCAGTTAACAATTACATAAGGTAACAACAGTGCTAAGTGTATTGTACATATGGAAGAAGAAGAAAAATAAAATCATTGCAATACGATCATGAGCGCGTCATATGTGTACATCTCTCAGTGTTTAGTCCCTCGCGGCAGCACTCTTTTGGACTGCTTAGGAGGAAACTACTGGAACTGTTGGGTCCTTGTAAATTCTGGAGTGTGGTCTATCTGTATAGTGTCTTGAGATAACTCTTGTTATGAATTAATACTATAAATAAAATTGAATTGAATTGAATTGAATTACAGACGCAAGATATATATATATATATATATATATATATGACAATATATATATATTGTCACATTAATTGTAAAGATATGTTTGTTTGATTGTTTGAAGATTGTAATCTTTTGCAGGGCACTCGTTGAATTACATGGAAACATTTTTAACCATTTGCCGTATGGTCACTTCTTTGCTCTACCAAGGTTTACAGACTACACGATGTACAAACAGGTGACCAATTGAAGGAAAACTCTGGAAGATAAGGGGATAAACAATGAAAGTAGTTCCTCCCACACAGATTACCTTTAACCTATAATCTCAATATTGATTTGAGTTGTGTCTTCCAGACTGATAATGCTCACGGAGAATGATTTAATAAGTATGACGAATCTGTAAAATGATTTGCATATCATTTTCAACCTATATTAAATAATACTTGACAAGACAATCTTCAAACTGAAAAAAACGTTATTGTTTTTTAGCTAATATTACTGAGAAATAAGAAACTGATTAAGATGACAGAAACCCACGCTCCCGACAGAATATGAAAGCTTGCACCGTAAGGTACACCATATTTTGAGTTAATCATCATTTGTTAACAGAAGACAACATAGGGCATCTCCGGGGAACCATCACCTTATCGTGGTGGAGAGGTTTGTGTGTCCCTATGAACCTGAGGGCTGTGTTGTCTGGA
>NC_048429.1:18547543-18553110 GCF_013103735.1 Etheostoma cragini
GTGTGTGTGTGTGTGTGTGTGTGTGTGTGTGTGTGTGTGTGTGTGTGTGTGTGTATGTGTGTGTGCGTGTCTGTTTTTCACATACTAAGCTTGTCCATATACAGAGTAGACTGGAGTGAATTCTATGCAGCTAAAATTAGGCACCTACAGCAAACTTTGGATGTGCAAAAGTGCTCTCCATAGTTCCTACATAGATTGAAGCACATTGTGGCATTTACCACCTCAGTAATTTACTTGCCAAAAGTTTGCTTTTGCTTCAGCATCTGCCAATCATCCTGTCAGAATATTTAAACATTATGTTTTCCTTTAGTAAAAGTTATTCAGACCTACCTATTACAGTAGTTACTGGTTCATCAGCTCAGAAGTCACCCCACACTAATCAGTCACTTGTATTTTTTTCTCCAAATTTAAATACATTTCTTTAGTAAGAGTATTATTTCAGTTTAAGGAGAGACCGATTACATGTTTAACATGGTTATCATGTTTACCGTGATTAAACGACATGTAAATAAGTAACATGACTACCAATTGAATCATGATTGATATTCTATTTGAAAATATCAGCAGAACTTGCCTCGTTTTTGCTGAGGTGGTTTGTGATAGGATGGATGGTGGACTAGAGGGGAGGACTTGTGGTGGACTAGAGGGGAGGACTGGTGGTGAGCTGGAGGGGAGGATTGGTGGTAAACTGGATGGTGGACTGGATGGGAGGAGGACTGGTGGTGGGATGCTGGTTAATGGTACAAAAATAGGAACTTATTAACCTCCTGTAATAAGAACAAACGTGCCCTTTTTCTGGCAGTGAGTATGCTCCCTCTTATGTATTCTTCTGTCTATAAATGCTGCCCTATGGACTCTATGCTCTCTGTAGAATTTAGGCAAGGCTGATTTTGTACTCAGGTGCAAATCGTAGGATCTCATTACCTCATGTGAATTGGAGATTTGTGTTTATTGTTTTTTTAAGTTGAATTGATCAATATCTATTGCTGTTGACTCTTTTGCTATGTATGGCAGACAATCAGTGAGCTATGTGGCTCACTGACTAGTAAAAGAAAGTAGGTCTGCTAACAAAGGTTATTATTTTCATAGTCTGTTGACTATATTTTTTCAATTAATCAATTAGTTGTTTTGTCTATAAAGCATCAGAAAATGTTAAAAAAGGTGTTTTCAAAGTCAAAGATATATATATACAGTACATATACACACATGTATGTGTTAGACTCTGTAAGCAGAGAATGTTTTTACCATATCAATGTATATAAATTGATATAAATATCAATTAACTGTTGATTCTCTAAAGAAACATCTATTGGATAAAGCAAAGACAAAATTTGATAAAGCAACAGGAGAACAGCTCTTTTTGGCCCAATGTAATTGCTGTATCCGTACTACATTTCTTTTTATGTTTAGTGTGGAGTAAGAGTTTAAATAATTGCACACACTTACCATTAATTAACAGTTCATGCAGAGCCTTCATCCTGTCAAGGCATTTTTCAGAATGGTCTGACAGCTGCCAAAATTTGCTGGAGGATTTGTGTGGACCAGGTTTTCTGCTTATACTTGTTTTCAAAAATAATGAATATGGCCTTGTACCCCAATGTGTTTAACTTTTCAACCTGAAAATAAAGATATACATTATATAATATATACAGAAATATAAGCAATTATAAATGTTTGAAACATTGTGGGCTGTAATTATGTAAATAATAAATATAGAAGTTAAACACATACCAAGACGGATGACTCATCAACAGCGTGAGAGGTTGTTTGGTTTTTTGTTGGTTTTTCAACCACGTCTTCTTTCTGGCCTCAAATTTCTCAAGTTTTTTTTTGCCAGTCCTTGCTTTTTTGGCTGTTCTGACAGGCTACTATTTGCAGGTCTTGGTGGCCACACCAATAACTGCTTTGCAGTTAACGCAGGTTGTTGCTGTTGACCCTCTTGGCATCTAGGTGTTATATTGCATTTTTGTATGTATGATTTTACCACTTGTAGCTCCTATCTCATATCATGATTATGCTGCAGTGATATGTGAATTTGTAATCAAAAAAGTTTTCATTGTGACCTTGGTTGGTACGTTACACATTGCCGCCAACTGCAGCTAACATTGACCCCTATGTCATTGGATACATTCCTATAAATTCTTGGGGATAAATAATTAACGAAGGATGGCTTAGACAGTGCTAACTAATTTTATTATTCAGGTTTTGTTAGCATACGTTGATATCAGTAAGTGTGTTCATTACCTATTCATCTGGTCTCTAATCTGACTTGCTGTCAACTTGCAAATTCTGAGGCTGGTGACTCAGATGTTTTTGCGACTGCACTTGAGGACACATTTAAAGTTTTCGCAATTTTCCGGAGTGAATGACCTTAATTTCTTAAAGTAATGATGGTCACTAGTATCTCTTTACTTATGTGATTAGTTCTAGCCATAATATGAATTCTAACAGTTGTCCAATAGGGCTGTCGGCTGTGTATTAACTTGACTTCTGCACAACACAACTGATGGTCCCAACTCCATTAGCCTACTAAGGCAAGAAATGATCAGTTAACCCTGACAAGGCCGCGCTATCAAAAAAGCGAAGGGTGGCTATTTTGAAGAAAAAATAATATTAAGACATGTTTTCAGTTATTTCACACATTTTTTGTTAAGTAAATAATTCCACATGTGTTCATTGATAGTTTTAAAGGGGTGATAGAATGCAAAACCGATTTTACCTTCTCATATGTGAATAGCGACAGTTCGGTGGGTAAATAGGACATACATAGAAGCTCAAAATCCCATCGACATGCCTTTCCTCTGAAAATCTCCCATTTTGAAACTGCCGCTGAAAACGGGCAAATCCCAACAAAGCTAAAATATGACGTCAGGATCTCAAAACCTGTAGCTTTGTCACGCCCATGGCTGTATCAGGAGAACGGTCACGCCCCAACATTTACATACAGGCCACTGACCTGAGACCAGTTCCTAATGGAGCTAGCGTTGGGTCATTTAGATTTCCGACTGAGAACGCTGCTTGTGTACTTTGACGGGATTTATTAAAAAGAAAGTTTGGAATATTTTCCAGGATATTGACCAGGGTCGTAAATGCAGTGTTCCAGGCTGTACAGGGAATGGAGACACTTCCCATAGGCTTCCCAAGGAAGCAAACACTCGACGGGCATGGCTGATGTTTATAAGGAGATCCCTGTGAACCTTTCCCCCAAAGACAGTTTTCAAAACTTTGACAATTTAAAGCTGGATTTGCTAAGATGCTGTATGCTGTTCCGACTGTATGGTTATCCCAACCACAAGCTTTAACGGAACTGTACGCCAAGTATGATTTCGTCGCTAACAGTAACATTAGCAATGCTAACGTATCCTGTAGCTAGCATAGGCTGAATGTGTGTTGATCAACTGTAATGGCAAAGGGGCTAACGTTTAATTTTCCTAACTGTTCCATTAGAATAAATCCCCTGTGTTGTCATGTAGCTACATCTATAGTTCACGTTGCATGTTTGTCCACTTTGTCAGGTTAATCTTTATTGTATTTCAGTAAGAAAGCTGACTGCAGCGTAGTAGAATCCTGATAGTTTGGTTGCTAGCTAAGCTGTAACGTTACTCAGCTAGGTATATCATCCCATTAGCTTCGACAACAGAACTGGAAACGTTATCATTTCATATGATATCTAGTCAATCTCGTGGAAACAGTGTGTATATAGACTGCAATGTATTGATTTGCAGTTTTTTTTTATTTCAGAGGACATAATAAGAACGACAAGACATGAAAGATGCAGCTTGCCAAACAGATGCTCCGAGTGTGGCATCTCGGGGAACACAGCTGTCTCATATGACATTAAGACCTAACATACGAAGCAAAGGTAACCTTTCTAATTATTCTTACAAAACAGACGTCTTATGGTGTTTGTGTAGCATTGTGACTGGGTAGCATTTAGCAGAGCAGTTTTATCTAACAATGTTAACATGATGAGTGAGTGACTTTTATCAAATATGTGAGCCTTTCCCAACACATTAGTGAACTATTTATAGTAGGAATAGAACTATTCATATGTATTATCACTGATTAGTCTGATCTCAATCAATTGCATTTCCTTTTGTGGGGGAGGCTGGTGAAAATAATTTGAACCAAAGGTAGGAATGTGTTTGTAAACCCTTTGCAGGTATGTACACGCCCTATGAACTTTGTCATTCAACAAAACAAGTCTTTAGAAAAGGCAAATGTGAATGGGGGACAAATTGTCTGCAGAAACTGGTTTTGTTCAGTGAAGGAGTGAGACACGTGCAATGGTCTAGAGACATCAAGCCTAAGGGCCGGCCATATAAATGCAAATCAGTTCAGTTTTAAGCTGCTCCAACTGTAAGCCACTTGTAACAACACTGGTTAAAGTACAGCTTTGGCACAGCTTAGAGGTTTAGCAACTGCTTTTGCTGTGAGTTAACTGGAGTATTTTGCTTGGTGTGTGTAAAAGGTAATACAGTTATGTTACAAAATGTATGTTTTTTGTTTCAGGTTGTATCTTTCAGCCACAACGGAAGAC
Organism: Etheostoma cragini; assembly: GCF_013103735.1. Classification (NCBI taxonomy): domain Eukaryota; kingdom Metazoa; phylum Chordata; class Actinopteri; order Perciformes; family Percidae; genus Etheostoma; species Etheostoma cragini. The sequence continues at coordinate 18,552,084 of NC_048429.1, forward strand.
AGCCAAGGGGACACTAATGTACAGACGTCTGTTACCAAAGGCCAAAAGGGGTGGGGGGGTTACAAACAAAAATAAAAATTGCATGGTATAGGCACTAAAAATAACTTTTCACACACTACAAACAACAAATCTGATTGTGCAATGGTATAGGTGCTAAAAATGACTTTTCACAAACAACAGGCTATGTCTTAGACCTGATGAGACTGGTGTTTGAGGAGATCATCCATGATCCCCTTCCGTATCTGGAAGCATGCCAGCAGATTCCTGTGCCCCAGGACCTGTGTGCTCAGCTCGACAGACACCCAACCCGACATACTGCCCTGAAGCATCCAGAAACTCCCTCCATATACACAGCACAACACAAGAGGGGATCACGACACGGACATTTCTACCAAGAAAACCCCAGCACCAGCTCACAAAGTCCTATAAGCCATGTGTCTGGATGGCCTGCAAAGAGAACAGGGTGTAGTGGACAATCACATTCTTAATCTTTTAGATTTCAGAGTAAGGATGATTATTTTGAAACTAAATAAAGTTTTTCATTTTGTTGTCTTGATAATACTGTGTTTTTGTAATAATGCTGAACCAATAATCAATGGGTATTGTTATAGAACTGCTGTTCTATAACTGCTGTTCTGAACTGTGAGTATTACACTAGTATAACAACGAACGGCTAATGTTGGGCTATGTGTTGAAAATGCAAGTAAATGCTAAATGACCAAACTTAGCAGTCTGAAGGAGTCATTTCAATCTACTGGCAAGTTGCTCCTCTACATCAGATCCTTCCTCTGTATCAGGCTCAAACATACCGTTCAACAGCTAAAGTCTCCATCTTCTTCTTCTGTAGCTCTGTCAGCCGCAGCAAAGCTCGTTGCACACCAACCAATCAGCGCGCAGCTTATTTAAATATTCATGAGCAGACCATATAAGGCAGATCACCTCTCGTTTCAAGCATAGACCGTATATATATTGATGGACAGAGCATCCGGTTCGGAAAAGTGCAACCACTGCGGAAGTAACTTAAACC
>NC_048429.1:18553210-18581636 GCF_013103735.1 Etheostoma cragini
ACAATAATTAGATTAGATATTTTATTCATCCCACAGCGGGAACATTTCCTTGTTACTGCAGCAAAAAAGCAAAACAAACAAACAAGTAAACACACAAGAAAAACAGACAAACAACAGAAAGTAAAGTGGCGTCAAATGAAGGTATTGTAAAGTGCGGTTGCCATAGTACAATAATCAATATTGCATTAAACTGAATATGTAATTGAATTATTAAAGCAAAAGTAGGTAGACATAATATAAATTATATTTACCTGTGACCATAAATAATATTGAAAAAGTGAGTACTTGTAATGGAAAAAATATAAATACAGATAGTAAAGATATACAGAGAGTGTGGAGTAAATTAAAAAAACAGTAACAGAAACTACAAGGAGCTGAAGGTGCCGCTCAGGGACCCCACAGTGTCATGTAGGGGGTGAGAGGTGTTGTCCATGATAGCTGTCACCTTAGCTAAACCTTCACTCCCCCACTTCCTCTATGGGGTCCAGAGGACAGTCCAGGACAGGGCTCACTCTACTGATCAGTCTATTGAGTCTGCTCCTGTTGGTATTGAAAGGTAATTAGAAAGTCATCCTTTCCTTTTCCATCATACTGTTTTTTTTTTTAATTTAACAACACATATTGAACAACAAACTAGCAGGCAAACAGTAAAAATGTTAATGAAATATTGATGTTCAGGTCATCTCCTCTTTAGAGCTATGTGAGTCAATGATATCCATGCATTATACAACACATGTAATATAATTATCATTGAGACAGTTGATGTTAAAATATATACTGAATCCTTAATAATTTTATAGACACTTACATCATAGGAAAGTTTTCCAGGAGAACTTTGCACCACCATCTCCGTATTTGGACACTGAAGACCGATCTACAGGCTATCATCCACACGCAAGTCGTGGCACTAGCACCTGCACTGGTCGCGCTAGCCGCGCTATAGTCCTGGGGTGGCAGAGACAAAGATGTGCTAGGTGTTGTGGATCTGAGCTCTCCTTCATCTCCTGGTTGCAGATGATTTAGAGACCGTCCATGCACACAACAACTGTAACATTGTCCTTCAATGGAAATAATTTCCACACTTTCAGATTACTTGGAGCTAGCATAGACAGTTAAAGAAGGGAGCTAGTCATCCAATCCGAACCTCAGCCTGCTCAATTTGTGCAGAAACATTTAAATAGACATAGGCCTAACCAGCTTTTTAAATTGTTTTTGAAAACTAAACAACTATAAAAGTCACACTTACTTCCATTATTTATTGATTAAAAAGGGCTGTCGAAAAGCGTGGGTGCATACCGCTAAATTCACTCTGATATTGCGATGAAATGCCACTGGATGAAATCTGAAGCTCTTTCCAACTCTTGCTGGTGCAAACAATGAGGTCCGCCGTCGTACCGTTAATACTTTATTGTACAACAATTTTAGGTAAAAGCACAAACAAAAGGACTGACTTGAGTGATTAAAAGCCGAGAACGACATCTAAAAACATTACTCTCACAGAGCTGAGGTTGAAAAACTGTGTGGCTTCCCGGATCCAGATTCCCTTTCTAATCTCCAATTAGCACCCACACACAGGTGCGCAGGTGACATAACAAACCAACCGTTCACGCAGACCTACCGCACACACACACACATTACACACGTCATATAACATAACACATGTCTATAGCCAAATTGGACATTACAGGTACCACTATGCTTTCTCCCTTAACCAGTTGTCAAGAATATATATGGTAGAACACTGGATGGGTCTCGATGGAAAGGGAACTTACAGATCCGTTCCCTCTTTCAAGCTTTTATCTCAAACGGGTAGAGAAATACCATTTTGGAATCCAGTGTTGGCATTTACGAGAGAAGCCTGGGGATTTTCACATCAGGTGAAAGGATTAAGACCCTCCTTCAAACAAATAAAACATCAATCTGGCATTACAAGTAATTGAAAGTAGGTAAAAAACTTTATTGGAAGACATGGGTGGAGGCGGGAATTATTTTTATTGTATTATATAAGATGTGTTCAAAGAAGAGGTGTTCATGACATTCCAACAGATAATGACTACTTTTAACATCTCTCAGAGAGAGTTTTGGAAATATCTTTATCTGAGAAGCTGTATAATGTCTACACAAAGAAAATCGCCGCTGACATCTTATACTGCGATACAGGAAAGCTTTCAGGGAAGCTGGGTGGATCTAGATTTCATGGTCTTATGTGACAGGCTCATCCACCGAGGCTTAGTGGGCTCAAGAGAGAATGGGAGGAGGATTTGGAGGTTGGAATAGCTGACAAGACATAGGGAACTTCTGGGGTCCTGGTATAAGACATCTAGGGAAGTTCAGACTCGATTGATTACTTTTAGGATTATTCATTGGAGTTACTGACTCCCTGTAAGATATATCAGATATGTTAGAGATGCAAAAGAAGCAGAGGCCCATTAATGCATATGCTGTGTGACTACCAAATTATGAACATGTGGGAAGATATTATAACATTCATTAACAAATACAACAAGCAGACTTGAAACAGAACCCGGCTGTCACGATGGAGATGAGACCCAAATGCAGTTCAAAACAGGACTTATTCCACGAAAAGAAAACACTTACTTCAAAATTAACCATACAGCAACAAAACACATGACAGGAACACCGAATCAACAGAAGGCGCAGAAAACACACAAGCAACAGAAAATAATGATCCCACACGAGACAGCCCAGAGACTAAGTACACAGGTTGACAAGGACTGATAAGAACCAGGTGACACAGCAGGTGAAACACATCAGGGCGGTGCAGAGCAATCAAACAGGTAAAAGCAGACAAGACCAGGGACAAACGACAGACTTCAAAATAAAACAAGAAATACAAACAACAGAAACAAACAACTGTTGGGTAACGGCACAGTCTCTGAGGTGTCGGGCAACGGCACAGTTTCTGAAGTACTTGGCAACGACAGTCTCTGGGACACTGGAGACCAGCAAAGCCTCTGGGGCAGTCTCTGAGGTGCCGGGGACTCTGTTCAGCGTAGGCTCTGGGAGAGCAGTCAACGCAGAATCTGGATGGTCGGTCGACGCAGACTCTGGAAGGTCGGTCAATGCAGACTCTGGAAGGTCGTTCAATGCAGACTCTGGAAGGTCGGTCAGCGTAGACTCTGGACGGCAGTGGAGGTTCTTGACGGCTGGACATCAGCGGAGGTTCTGGAAGTGTGCTCAGCTCACAGGCTCTAGGCCGCTGGACAGCACATGCTCTGGTCTGCTGGACCCAAGTAGTACGGTGACTGGCCCAATATTGTGTATGTGAATAGCAGTCAAGAGCTAATCAGGACCTACCCACATTTCACATGCAGCATTTACAACCACATTTTATAAGTATTCTGTATGTGCCTTTCTTTTTTTGGCTCATTTGTTGTTATCTCTCACTTTTTCGCTTAGTGAGAGATCACTGTTCTGACTTTCTCCACCTCCCCTTCCACCTCTAGTCATGGTCTACTCCAGCTAACCTTTTCGGAGCCTCCTTTGGTCTGGTCTTCAGGCTCTTTCATCGTTACCATCGGTGTCTAGATTCCATTTGGGTGTTGTGATGTTCTCTACTTCTATACATGGACTAGTCTAATTGGCAAATACTTTGTACATTTTATTATGCTGTACAATAAACCTTTTGCAGATTTGCAAACATGTCTCTCCTGACAGAAATGTACATAAGGACATGGATAAGCATTGCTAATCCATTATCATGATCATGCTCTAAAGCATCCCCTGCTTAACTGTTCATTTTAAAATAAATGGGACCATAATTTACAAAATGAACATTAGGCTGTAGTAAAGAAGACTTGGAAGTAACAATTGAGACCATAAACTCAGTATGAAAATGTTCATTGTTGTGATAAATCAAGTGAGAAGTATGGTAACTTTCCCATACACTTCTATGGAAATGGACCTCCTTTTTGCAAACAGGGGAGTCGCCCCCGGCTGGAAATGAAATATAATGCAGATTCAAGGCACTTTAAGATTGGCTTCACTTTTCAGTTTGTTATTAATATGATAGATGAGTAGTCTACTGTGGGCCTCTAACAAACAAATAGATTGTGAAGTGAAGTTAAAATGGTAGCCTAGTTTGTTTTGTTTGTCCTTGTAAGTGAGTACAATTACAGAATACTGATCAGTTGTTTTCTTCCACACAGATACATAGTATTATGTACAGGCAGGCAGTCAGCTGGTTATCAGCTGTTTATTGTGGTCTTGTGTGTAGTCTATAACAGTGAGGCAACATGAGACAATGTTCCAAGCATTGGATATTGTCCATTGCTGGTCCATTTATCCAATGTGGACAGCCTAAATAATGAGCTTGTTCAAGGCTTTCTTGCTTTTAGGTATAATTGTGAAAATCAATCAGAACTACAGGAATCTGTCTGTAAACATAAGCTCATGCTGAAGTCTCACTTACTCATCTCATCTGTAAATAAATCATTTCCTGTGACCTCAGGACATACATGACACATTGTAAAATGTTAGTGTTTTAGATGCTCCAGCTGCCACTCAGCCCCCACCACCACCCCAGCTTTCTACTGCCACTTTGCACTCTAAACACATCTAACTTTTAAATATTCCTTATTGCATCCAGAACATAAACACTCTCATTGCTGAGGCTTAGGACCAGGATTTCCCACACTCAGCCAGCTCGCTGGACTGATGTCACACTCTAGCATGCCACCCACACACTCCATACCTCCATCATCTCGTAATTTCCAGTGTTTAGAAAAGCAATTTGTGACCCAAAGTCTTCTAGTCTGGAATCCAATAATACCTGGAAAATTACTCTAAACATCCACTGTCAGGATACCCTTAAGGGCACTGAACCTCCATTGGCCAGCAGGAAACTTTGAGGGGCAGCTTTTACTGTTAATTTTTCTGGATGAATGTATGGACAGCACCATTTTGGACTGGAAAAAGTAGCTGAGACTAGCTAAAGCAGAATTAAAGACACATTACCACAAAGGAAAACTGGGCATTGCCTGGAGTGGAAGATCTTAAGGATTTATGTCTAAAATAATTAGTTTTATGTTGGCTATGTTCCACCAATCAAGTGGAGCTAAGTTGATGACAGGGTGGAACTCTTCTTATTGTCAATTAACAGAGTGTTATGCATCTGGTAGATAGTTTGCTTTGGGGATTTTAGTTTCTTAATTCTGTTGGTCCAGTCACGAATGGTCTTTAAGTTAGAAATCAAGTTTAAGAGAGAGCTTTTAGTTAACTACCAATTTTGGTTAAAAAAAGGGATGTTGTCAACTATCCACATCAGGGGGCAATCTAGTAGCTTACCTAGTTGAGCTTGTGCCCCATATACCAAGGCTCGGCCCGGGTTTAAATCCAACCCTGATGCATGTCATCCCCAGGTTTTCTACCTCCCTTACTGTCTTCATCTGTCCTATCAAATAAAAGCCCCAAAAATTATCTTTAAAAAACTTTCCATATCAGCATAGATACTAACCCTGAGATATTTTTTAGTTACACTTCATTGTTTCATTCAACCTATGGCTGACGCTACTGGTTCGGAACTGCATTTGCTGGAGAATATTCTTTTTCTCAAATGTTGAAGATTCTACAACAAACTCAGGAGCACTTGGTTATGTTGTAACCTTGGGAGTGAAGGGATTGTCTCTCCACCGTCATGAAGTCATCTGGGAGTTGGACTTTGACAACTTCTCTTCACAGAAGGCCAGATGAAGCCTGTGGGGTTTAGATTTTTTTTGCTGTGTGGTCATTGCTTTTCCTCTGAATATATTAATCTTGGACTTTATGTGATCATAATAATAAATGTTAGGTAATGATAAATAATGTATGCTAGAACAAAACAGAACAAAAATGATGGTTATATACCAATTTTTTTTTTTTTTACCCTGTGCCAGGGCCTATGAGCTTGATTACCTTTCCATTAGTGGAATCCGTGTAAAGAAACAAAAACTACAATTTAAAATGTGACTATCCTTTGTTGCTTGCTGAGCTGCTATTTTAAGAGTTTCTTTTTCCTGATTTTCTTTCATCTATTTTTATACTTTCCACACTGTGTCTGAGATGTTGTCTGTGTCTGGTGAGCCAAAGAAAAATGTCCACCTGGGTGGAAAAGAAAGATTTATTCTATTCTACTCTAGATGATAGTAGAAAGCGCTGTGGGGTACAGTGTTTGAAGTGGACTGAGAGTCTACCTTAGCAACCTACCACTTATCTTCTCCAGCAGTAAGACAACATTTGTCATGTAAACATTGAGTTTTCATGCATCAATGCATGCTTTCAACACACATGCACCTGACATAGTGGTTAAAGTCATTGTTTTAAATGCTATAACAGCATTAATACTCAGAAATACTTAAAACATGTAAATCACCATCCCATCAATAACGTAATTTTGTGCCTTTTTATTTCATGAATTGTTTTTAGCCAGCCATACATTTTCATACTTATTGTAGTTTTCCTTGACATTTTTTTATTTAGCACTATATCACAACATCAGAGTAATTTGATTCACTTGTAACTGCACGATACAAACCTGGTCTTAAATTTCCTAAGCCTGAGCATGCACAAAGACAGCCGAACCAAATTAAGATTAGAACAAAGCAGCAATCCTGGTCAGTGTCCCAGGAGACCCTGACGGTCCAAAACCTCCCAACACCTCCCACTTACCACACACCAAAGGGGCGGCTGTGGCTCAGTGGTAGAGCGGTTGCCTGCCAATCGGAAGGTTGGTGGTTCGATCCCTGCCCCTACAGTCATTGTCGAAGTGTCCTTGGGCAAGACACTGAACCCCGAGTTGCCCCCGGTGCTGCGCATCGGAGTTTGAATGTGTGTGAATGTTTATCTGATGAGCAGGTGGCACCTTGTACGGCAGCCCCAGCCACAGTGTATGAATGTGTGAATGGTGAATGTTACCTGTAGATGTAAAAGCGCTTTGAGCGGTTGTTAAGACTGGAAAAGCGCTATATAAATACAGCACATTTTACATTTACATTTACACCACCCATCTCCCTGTTAGAAAGGCTCCTGGGAAACAGAACAGTGCACGTAACAATTTTGAGAGCAGTTTGTAGGATTTAGTGCCATCTAGTGGTAAGATGGCAACCAACTGAAAACGCCTTCCCTCACCTCTCCCTTTCCAAACACTTAGTAGAACCTTCGGTGGCCTTCAGGTAACTTAAACAAAATCAAAGGCCCTCTTTAGAGCCACTACTTAGTTTTTCTGTTCTGGGCTACTGTTGAAACATTGCAATGCAACATGGCAGGCTCTGTGGAAGAGGACCTGCTTCCTGTGTAATGTAAATATGAAGGGTTCATTATGTACGGAAACACAACAATTCTTAGTTTCAGGCACTAATGAAAACATAATTAAGAACATTCTATTTGATTTTTGCAAATAGATCCTCCTAAATCTTATACATTGGTCCTTTGACTGGTTGTATTGAATTGTGAATCAGTGCAATCAATAGCACTCAATTACACAATCTTCACTATGTTTCATCAAAAGTCTGTGGCAGATATGGCCCTTCGCCATAAGCAGGGTATGTATTGTTGAAGTGAGGCTGTCAGATTACGCAGAAACATGGCGGACAAAAGTTAATGTTTGGTTGATGGAAAGAAACCTTTTATTAATGCACAAACTGAATATTCATTCTTTGCTCACATATCATTTGTAATATAGTTATTAAGATGTAACCGTTAGTTGCTGTCCACGTAGAGCGACCTATATTAGTTAGAAAAGTTGTTTATTAGCATTAACCCTGATAACAAATGTAGTGGTACAGCAACAAGTCTGGGACAATTTGACCAGTAAAATACAACACATCTTCTTTGTAGAATCCATTACAACTTGGACTCCAACTTGCTGCTGACATTCTACCGCTCATCCATCGAGAGCCTGCTGACCTACTGCATCACAGTATGGTACGGCAGCTGCACCGTGGCAGACAGGGAGAGGCTGCAGAGGGTTGTAAGGTCAGCACAAAAGATCATTGGCTGCCCTCTCCCCTCCCTGATGGACATCTACACCTCCCGTTGCCTCAGCAGAGCAGAGAACATCATCAAGGACAGCTCCCACCCCGGCTCTGATCTGTTTGACCTGTTGCCCTCAGGAAGGCGCTACAGGTGCATCAGAGCACGGACCAACAGACTCAAGAACAGTTTCTTCCCAAAGGCCATAACCACCCTAAATTCACATATGCACCGACTCCACTCCACTCCCCCCCCCCCCCCCCCCCCCCCCCCCCCCCCCGAACTGTCTTCTTCCTTCCCTCCGACTGTGCAATATTGTTATACTGTTACTGTTATATAATACCTCATAGGACACTGGAATCTGTGCAATTTCATTTCATACAGTGCAATATTTAATACATTAACCTTTCCATTACTGTGCAATATTTATTTATTTAATATTAGTACTTATTAATTTCATTTCATCACTGTGCAATATTATTTATTAATTGTCAACACTTATCTATGTTTACACAATGTTTATACAAGCTGATTTATATATGTATATCTCCGGACTCAGGACTGTGCGCCAACACCCCCCAGCTCTCTCTTTTTTCTCTGCACTACCTACACCTTATATCTCTGACTTTACATTTTTGATTTTGATAATTTATACTGTTATCTTATATTCTTATATCTTTTGTGTCAACGCTGTAAAGGGATTGCTTTAATCTCATTGCACAAATACCTTTTACTTGTGTATAATGACAATAAAGGCATTCTATTCTAAAGGTGCTCTAAGCAATGTCATGCATTTTTTTGGCGTTGGCCCTTACCGACACAAGTTTCTGAATCTCGTCTCTCAAAGTATGACAATTTTGTTGGTGGCGTTTTGCCAATTACCCCTTCTTCACCCTTAGATGTTTTTTTTTCTTCTTCCAGTTATGTGCCGGCTACATGATAGAAACAACATTTACACGGCCACTTGCCATTACTTGCTCTATGCACACATGGGCTCAATCAGACATTACACAACTGTGTACTACAGAGCTGGCAGGCTAAGTACCATGTCGGGTCCAACTGCTTTGGACATTTGCCTTTTTACATAAAGCTCCTCCTGGTAATGTCTTGGTAAGTTTATGGTTGCAGTGCATGTGTGAACGGCACTTTCAAAGCTCACTGAGGTCAGAAGAACAACTTCCCAACTTGGAGGAGAATGTGAATGTACAATAATCCATATTATCCAGATCCACGTTTGTAGCTACATATGTGAATTTCAGTTAGTAGAAAGTAGCATTTGTGTTTTACAAATTTCGCTTTTCCTTTATTAGGTCACATTATTTATTCATTTGTATCTGTATGCAATTTCGTATTCAGTATTTGACCAACAATAAATACACATTCGCCTCATGTTTCTTCCCTTACCTCTGGACCTCTCTAGGACATAACAGTGGCACACCAACACGTGAAAGCTCTAAAGAGACGAGAAAGTACACTTTGAGTAGAGATTGGGTTGTATATACAACATTTTAAAGTTTTTTTTAAAACATGGAACACAAAGGTCAGTGTTTCTAGATACTTTATTCACACAGTAATTATTTAAATGCAAGCTGTGAACACAAACTCAAAATATTTCCTACTGCAAGAGAAATGAAAACAGGAAGTGGCCTAAAGACTACAGTACACCACTTTATTTGCCCACATTAAGATGCTATCTGTCACAGTAGGCTCTGTTAATGCTAAACGGAGCACTTGCATAGACAATTTAATAACATCATCCTCTCAGTATCAAATTCACTTCAAAAATATATTCCAATAAAATGTTAATGTCCAATAATGTGTTTCGTTACAATATAAAAAAAGACTCTACAATTTATGTGCGTGCATGTGTGTGCATTTACTATTACACAGCACTTCATCCATGTTTAAATTAGCAGACCAAATACTACTGTCCAGACTGAGAAAATAAAGGAAATTAGGGAATTCCTTTTGAGGCACTCAGCAGGTACAGTAAGTCTTGCAAACTGTGACTTTTTTGAATTGTCCTTTCCTTTGTCATAGAAAATACATCAGAGTATTTCTGAGTCTAAAGCCTGAGCACCTTCCTTCCTTTCGTAATAATATAACCACCCACTATCTTTCCATTGTGAATCAATAACACAGAACCAAAAACTATTATTATTGTGTATGTGAGCTCTCCCTACACAAGCACAGCTGTCAGTCTGCTGCAGTCTGAGTCTCTTCAGAGCTCCGTCTTCCCATTGCTCACAGAGCTGCTGGCAGCTCCATCCTCTGCCGCAGAGCTGGAGCTGGAGGAGGGCGCGTCATTGGGCTGAAAACCCAATGAGGCCGAGTTGATGCAGTAGCGTTTTCCTGTGGGTCTTGGTCCATCATCAAACAGGTGTCCCAGGTGAGCTCCACACTAAAACACAATGGGAAAATTAATTTACAGCTTTTTAGTATTTTAGTACATTTTCAACATGTTCATTTGTGATCCTCCAAAAATGATTGCCTTGCCATCAATGCAATTTATTGAAGAAAAGTGGAGGCAATGTCCCCTGCCATCTCATTTCATATTCTACATTTACATAGTGGCTTTAAGTAAAAGCTACACAACAATCACTGAAACATTAGGCTTCACAACAATATGATCTGTGTCACTTGTCACCCAGGTTTTGTGTTGAGTTCTACAATATCCAAAATGTGCACTTGCACATTTGATTGGCAGACATAATACGTTGCTAGACAATATTGTTTTGTGGCTAAACAAGCCAGATTTGGGTTTTTGGCAGTTGAATTCAACAGGGGTTTGTTCATGCAGGCAGGGCTAATGTTGGTCTTAACACGATCCTTTGCCCTGGAACTCTCTTGCCAAATCTGTACTGCGATGGGCGAGAATTGTGATGTGACAGGAAGCTGAGCTATTTTATAAAAATAGCACTGGGCACAGGGGGCATACTTTTTAATTAATCCAAAAGATCCACATTTGGTGAAAGGAACATACCATGGCTGGGTACAATAGGATGTTTCAAGCACTATTTGACATTTTTCTTTGACTAGATGTTTTCTGTGACAGTTTTTTTTCTGTCTGTTAAAAACTGTGGGAAAGCTGTTAGCATTTACTTTTATTTTCAATGCCACTTTGTGCTAGAGGAAGTAACAATATATGCTGTTATGGTGTAATGCTAGTGTACCTGGCTGCAGGTAATCTCCACTCTGTGTAACCCATAGGAGAAATCATCTGAGACAGTGACGGACTCTTCCTTCACAAGGTCAAAGAAGGACGGCCAACCTGAACACATAACGGCATCATGTTAAGAAGGGGTGAGCAAACAGATGGAGTGACATGCGAAGGACAACACTGGTCGCACTGTGTGTCTGATGTGAGATGGCGCCAGCTTTGAAGACAAAATCAAACCTATCGATTGGTCGGTCCAGCACTATGGTGGCCGAGACGGTTTAACACAAATACAAAAGCCACAACACAAACACAAAAGCTTAAAAATGAATACAAAAGCTACAATACAAACGCAAAAGCTACAACACATATCTAAAAGTCTGGTACACGTAGTAGAACCTTCGGTGGCCTTCAGGTAACTTAAACAAAATCAAAGGCCCTCTTTAGAGCAACTATTTAGTTTTTCTGTTCTGGGCTACTGTTGAAACATTGCAATGCAACATGGCAGGCTCTGTGGAAGAGGACCTGCTTCCTGTGTAATGTAAATATGAAGGGTTCATTCTATACGGAAACACAACAGGACATCTGTCCTAACACAAATACATAAGAGACTTTCTTTTTAGCATAATGGGATCTTTAAAGGATTCTACTCCTGGTTATGACACTATTAATGCAAAACTACTTAAAGTGGGTTTTGATGCCATCACCGAACCACTGACACATTTATTTATAGTGAGGAAAATAAGTATTTCAACACCCTGCTATTTTGCAAGTTCTCCCACACTGAAATTGTCATTGTAGGTGCATGTCCACTGTGAGAGACATGATCCAAACAACAACAAAAAGTCAAAAAATCACAATGTATGATTTACTATTTATTTGTATGATACAGCTGCATATTAGTATTTGAACCCCTGTCTATCAGCTACAATTCTAAACCTTAAAGACCTGTTAGTCTACCTTCAAAATGTCCACCTCCACTTCATTTATTATCCTAAATTGCATGCACCTGTTTGAGGTTGTTAGTTGCATAAAGACACCTGTCCACCCCATACAATCAGTAAGAATCCAACTACTAACATGGCCAAGACCAACGAGCTGTCCAAAGACACTAGAGACAAAATTGTACACCTCCACAAGGCTGGAAAGGGCCACGGGGAAATTGTCAAGCAGCTTGGTGAAAAAAGGTCTCCTGTTGGGAGCAATCATTAGAAAATGGAAGAAGCTCAACATGACTGTCAATCTCCCTCGGACTGGGGCTCCATGCAAGATCTCACCTTGTGTGGTCTCATTGATCCTAAGAAAGTTGAGAAATCAGCCCAGAACTACACGGGAGGAGTTGGTTAATGACCTGAAAAGAGCTGGGACCACCGTTTCCAAGGTTACTGTTGGTAATACACCAAGACGTCATGGTTTGAAATCATGCATGGCACGGTGCTTAAACATGTGCTTAAACCAGCACATGTCTAGGCCCATCTTAAGTTTGCCAATGACCATTTGGATGATCCAGGAATCATGGGAGAATGTCATGTGGACAGATGAGACCAAAATAGAACTTTTTGGTCATAATTCCACTAACCGTGTTTGGAGGAAGAAGAATGATGAGTACCATCCCAAGAACACCATTGCTACTGTGAAGCATGGGGGTGGTAGCATCATTCTTTGCGGGTGTTTTTCTGCACATGGGACAGGGCAACTGGGTCTTCCAGCATGACAATGACCTGAAGCACACAGCCAGGTTAACCAAGGAGTGGCTCTGTAAGAAGCATATCAAGGTTGTGGCATGGCCTAGCCAGTCTCCAGACCTAAACTCAATAGAGAATCTTTTGAGGGAGCTCAAACTCCGTGTTTCTCAGCGACAGCCCAGAAACCAGACTGATCTAGAGAAGACCTGTTTTCTGCAGTGTGTGCAAACCTGGTGAAAAACTACAGGAAATGGTTGACCTCTGTAATTGTAAACAAAGGCTACTGTACCAAATATTAACATTGATTTTCTCAGGTGTTCAAATACTTATTTGCAGCTGCATCATACAAATAAATAGTTAAAAGATCATACATTGTAATTTCTGGATTAGTTTTTTTAGATTATGTCTCAAACAGTGGACATGCACCTATGATGACAATTTCAGACCCCTCCATTAAGTGCTTTCAGCAGGGTTTTGAAGGTGATTCTATGTTGTATTGTGAGCCATTGAAGTGATTTGAGTACAGCAGTAACGTGTTCAAATTTACGAGTATGTTTAAGTGTACATGTTTAGCCTCAAACAAGAAAAAAAAAATGTATGAATATAAAGACAAAGACAATAATTTCATACAGTATGTTCAAACAAGAATTTCAGGCCTCAGAGATGTGACTTGCTTGGGCTGAAATAGCCCCAGCTTGTAAAAATAGCAAAGCAGAGAAAAGACCTGCAGGTGAAAACACTGGCCTTCCAGTGGTTTAACTTACCCGATCCGGAGTCAAATTTAGTGTTTGAGCTAGAAAAAGGAAACAAAAAGGTTATTTAGAAAAAGTTTGTTCACTTCAATGTTTAAAAAAAAAAAAAAAAAAAAAGTACTGCCTCATCTTTCTTATAATACTCTAATATTGTAGTGGAGTTTCATGGCTCCCAACATCTGGCCCCACAGACAGACAGACAGACAGACAGACAGACAGACAGACCTCACCTGAACAGCAAGGCACCGCAGACAACACAGGTGTAGGTCCCCTCATCTTTATGATGTGTGAACCCTCCAGTGAAGGCACTGTGGAAAGTGACTATATTTGTCAAACTGAATGGCCCAACATGATGAACAAATGAGTTATTGTTTAGGGTGCAACGAATCCTAGTATTGATGGAAGCAACCTCATGCTTTTTTAATTGTTTGGTATAATTGATTCCTTAGCTGACAGCATGGTAAGCAGTTGGGCAGGAGACACTCCCTGGTGCGCAAGGATTTTGTATCTGAATCACAACCAGGACTCACAGTTTTTATGTCTTTGTTCATCATTTGTGACTGGACTATTTCACAGAGTCAAAGACATCATGTAGTCTGTTCATAATTGTAGGTAAGTGTGTATGTGTTACGGCATGCAAGAAGGTTAAATAAAACAAGAATATTCATGACATTTTCATGATGTTCCTTTCCCTACAAAGCTTGGGCTGTGGATTGCCATGATACGTGTATAAACACTGCCAAAAGGTTTTTGTATTAATCAGTAGAAAAGGTCACATAATGACTTGCTAATTTATGAAACTGAGTAAAATGACAGGCACGGCAGGAAATGTAACTTGATGTAAAAGGGCTTATGGTCAGTAGGTGGTTCGTCCTACCTCTCAGTTCCTCTCTCCTGGGTAACATGGTACTGCATAGGTGTGAGCCGTTTCTTCAACTCCTCCTGAGGAAAGCTCACTGGCCATGTCTTCTTAGTCCTACATGCTCCTGATAGGGGAAAGCAGGGAAGACAAAAAATATTAACTATGCAGGTTTTCTGATGCAGATTTCTCCGTCGGGCTTAGTCACAAAAAAGAAATAAAAGCAGGTTGGCCGAAAAAGTGAGCTTACTGTATAATGATGACAAAAACCACAATAATAATAAACTTTGCTTTCATTCGTTGACAGGTGCACTGAAGCAGTTATTTTTGCCTTAGAATATTTGACATAAAAAATGTTTGACATCAACTCCGAAATTGTTGTTCAAACCCCAAGTCCAATTTGGGACGTTGTGTAAAACGTAAATTAAAAACAGAATACATTGATTTGCAAATCCTTTTTAACCTATATTCAACTGAATACACTACAATGACAATATATTAAATGTTCAAACTGATAACATTTGTTTCTTTTGTGCAAATACTCACTTATTTTGAATTTGATGCCACCAATACGTTCCCAAAGAAGCTGGGACAAGGGGAATGTTTACCACTATGTTACATCACCTTCTCTTTAACAACTCAGGCATTTGGGAACTAAGGGAACTAATTGTTAAAGCTGTGTAGGTGGAATTCTTTCCCATTCTTGTACAACTTCAATTGCTTAACAGGCCGGGGTCTCCGTTTTTTGTATTTTGCGCTTCCCCACATTTTCAATGAGAGACAGGTCTGAACTGCAGCCAGGCCAGTCTAGTATCTGCATTCTTTTACTATGAAGATGTGTGACATGTGCAGAATGTGGCTTAGCATTGTCTTGCTGAAATGAGCAGGGACAGTACGTGCCTGAAGAAGACTTTTCTTGGATAGAAGAATATGGTGCTTTCACAGAGGTGCAAGTTACCCATGCCATGGGCATTAACACACCCCATACAATCGGAGATGCTGGCTTTTGAACTTTGCGCTGATAACAATCTGGATGATCATTTGCAAAACAAGTTGAAATGTAGACTCGTCAGACCACTGCACACTCTTCCACTTTGTGTCAATCTATTTCAGATGAGCTTGGGCCCAGAGAAGCCGGCAGCGTTTCTGGGTGTTGCAGAAGTGTTCCTGAGCCCACGTAGTAATATCCTTTACATATTCACGACGATTTTTAATGCAATGTGAGGGATTAAAAGGTCACAGGCATTCATTGTTGGTTTTTGAATATTTGCAAAAAGACAACATAAATATGTTTAAACATTACATATCTTGTCTTTGTGGTGTATTCAATTGAATTTGGATTTGCAAATCATTGGACCTTTCCTATTTCCCACATTTGTTTCTCCTCGACTCCTCGATCCCCCGGCTTGTGACCCAGAAATCCTACTCAACGCGCCATGTTGAAGGATATTGCAATACCGGAAATGTATATTGAGGAGTGAGAATCATGCATTGAGGAGGCTCCTCTAAGGAGCTAAAATTGAGGATACACTGATTTATTCTCTGTGGAGGAATTTTTTACCCGTGGCATGCAAACAAAGAGGCATCCCAGAGTAATTGGAGGAGAGAGAGAGAGCGAGAAGTGGAGAAAGAGAAAGCTTAAAGGGTAGCTACTGTTTTTATCAACCTATGTTTCTGTGTCTAAGTGACTGATGGGAACAACAATCTTTGAAATTGGTCCAGTATTAAGAGAGTTTGCTGCAGTTGGCAGCGGCAAAACAAGTTACAAAGTAAGTTTATAGGGCAGTTGTCCAGCTTGTTCTTAGTGTCTGCAAAACGTTACTAAAGAACGCAGCTTCAACAAAGCAAAAGGACTCAGCCAGTGACCATCGACCATGGTAGGGACACCGCCCAGGCTGGACCTATGCAAATTACAGTATTAACACCCCAAACACTGAAAACAAAGAAAGACTGACCGAGAGTTTGCCTCTCATGTGAGAGTAACGATCATTTTCTCTCACAATGCCTGACAATTATGATCCGAACAGCAGACCAGATACAGACATGGATTACAGAGGGTAAAAGATGTCGCAAATGTCGTCGCACCAGCCATGAGCCGGACACATGTACACTACAGAAGCCATGCCGTGAATGTCAGGAGATTTACCTTCACGTACTGCACATCATTGCTAAGCCAAATTGAGGAGTTTACCTCATCACCCCAGTGGGGAGGGCATCACTTACCCCTATCAAACAAGTTGCAGGTGTCTTTCTGAAGGTTGTTCCTGTCATTGTGAGTAATGGAAAGAAATCAATGCATACTTATGCTATTTTAGATGACGGCGCTAAATGTACCATCACCACAGAGATAACACCATCTTGGGCTTGTGGGAGAAAGTGAGTCCATGGCCTGAGAACAATAAGACAGGACATTGCTTACATCAAGGGTCTTCTGTTAGTATCCACAAAGCATCACCAGCTCAACCTGACAAAAGGACATGCCATCAAAAGGGGCATTCTCTGCTAATTGCCTGACCGTGGCTGAACAGACGTACCCAGTACCTGCTTTGCAGAGGCGCTTACCGGTACCTGAGAGGAATCCAGCACTTCAGCAATGTGCAGCCACTTCTCATCGGAGCTGACAATACACACCTGGGCCAAGGAACCCATATGTCTCAGCCCTAGTGGCGGACCAGCAGCAATATACACAGAGCTTGGCTCTCCAGGGGCCTGATGGACTTATGCCTCATCAAGTGTCAACCAACTGCTACTTTACATGCGGCAGACCTTCGGTTATCCTTCATCAACGCTTGGAATGTTTGTGGCAGGTCGATGTCCTGCCTTTTAGGAGCAATAAAATGGCAACATGGTTTACATCAGGACCAAGAGGCTCTCCTGGAAGAGCGAAAGATTCGTGTGAAAGATGGTGACACTCAGATAAGCTACGTCATTGCTGTGTATCAAAAATGCACCTCCACTGAGAGCACCTGTTGATGCTTTGATGCTGACACAGCGCCATATTGAAAGGAGACTGGCAGGCGACCCGGCCAAAGCTCTAATCTACGAGGCAGAGATAAAAAAACGTATTGATGCAGGGTGCGTCCAACAGCTCAGTCGAGAGGAGGTTACCCAGACATGTGAATCGTGGTTTATTCCACATCACTTGGTTGAACACAGTGGGAAACACAGGCTTGTGTTTAATTGCTCCTTCACTTATCAGGGACTTTCCTTAAATGGCCAACTCATTTCAGGTCCAGCTTTCAGTCCGTCACTGGTTGGACTGCTCTTAAAAAAGGTTCCCTACAACACAACCATTTTAACTAGCATTTTTTGAAAAATTTTAGGTCCATTTGTGTTTTTGATATGTCGTGAATGTGAAAATGAACTGCCACTTCCCCCATCAGCTCTAGCCACTGAAAATAAAAATGAGAAGAGAAATCAGGCCAATGACAAAAGCTGGTCAGTCTGACGTTATGTTGGCTGAGCTCATTACTATTCATAAGCTCACTCAGTTGTGCTGGGTAAATGATGCTGATAGCCAGGCTCTCATTGGCTAGCTGTTACCCAAACAGAGTCAAGCAGCTTAGCTACTTGAATATTAATGAGAACTGGCACAAATCGGGCTGCGTCTTCTTGCAGGCTGTCTATAACACACTAGAATGGCTTGAAATAAGGTAACCAAGGCATGTTTTCCACAAAAAATTTTAAAGTCCATGAAAGTAATGAAATATAGTAGTAGTAAATATAGTATGACAATATAATGGAAAGGATTTCTAAAAGGAGGTTGACCTTTTGGTTAAATATTAAGATTCTTTTTTTTTTTTTTTTTTTTTAAACAAACTCACCAGACTGTGTAAATAAACAGAAGGTTTTAGCATCATAACATACACTTAATTTCAAGTCAACACAAACAAAATAAAAAACTATGTAAAGGCGTTTTGGCGAATCTTTCCACTTTTCTTCTAAATCTTGTTTTGATGAAATAAGCAGTTTACAGATTTACATACAATATGTTGGCTAAAAGTGACACGCTAAAAGTATTGCTTTTTTAAATGGAGTCTGGTTGGTTTAGAGACAGCTAGCTCTGGTTTTAAAGGGGTATCTATGTAGGGATCCTTTCCATGATGTTGTCAGAAACTCAGATTATTAGTCTGAGCCTGTCAGTGGCAAAACGAGCACTTTTGTGTAGGTACAAGTTGGACAATTGCCCTATTAACTTACATTGTAGCCTAATACTGGACCAATGTCAAAAAATGGTGTCACACTAATATTCCACTATTGTTCAGAATATGACAATATTCCAATTTTGATACAGGTCATGTAAACGGCTTATTACGGTTGGATATTCCAAATTAGGCCTTTTTCCAAATATAGCATTTTCCGATTAAGACGTGGGATATTCCGGTATTATTCTTGCTTTAGTGGCATTCTTGGGACATGTATACAGCGCATTCAGAATATGCGTCTCAATCTGGGTTTTTACTAAAGTTTACAGTTTATGGTCAGCTCTGTGCCTTGTTATGGTTACTGTACACAAACCAAACAGCCAACAGTTTGTAAGGCTGCAGACATGATAAGAAGGAGAAAGACAGCTACACTAAAACATTATCAAAGAATTGGATATCGACAGGTTTATGGATATAGCGCACACATCGCTATACCAACCTTTTCAAGAAGCCGGTTAAAGGAATAAAAGAGGGAGGCTGTGTTTGCGTAGAGGGTAGGTAAAATACAGGACTTTCACCCAGGAGAGTGTGGATAGTATGCCTCATGTGGAGTTTGCTTCATGTTCAGCGTGTGATGTTTATTTTCCACTTTTGTTGTTTTCCAAATCCCAACCCTGTTCTTCTTTTTCTAATCCCAACGTTTCTGCTTTTCCTAAACCCAACCTTAGCCTCGCAATAACACGCTACATGGCTTTAGAAAGTGCTGTGTATGTTTACGCTGCGACGTTGTAAACTGCCGTCCACTATTTACAGCAATACAGCGTAGACGTGCACGCGGATAGCTCAAAATGCGTACAGATGACACGCCACTTGGATTTAGGAAATTGGCGTGGAAAAAAATAAAAATAAAATCGCAGTTACCCTTTAAGGTCTAGTTACGTTTCCTTTGGTAAACTACAGTTAGTTTTGCTGCTTAAATATCCAATGATATCACCTGCAGTGACATTTCTTCGAGCATGGAAATGTTTACAAGCAGCATATCTAATCGTTAAAGGATGCTAAATCGTTATAGAAAACATTCATAGGCTACATGACTACATCATTAAAAAAGCAACGGACCCTGCATGGACTGCCGAGGGCCATTTAAACATTCATGCAGGTCTCTAAACCTAAGAAAATAAGGAAGATAAGCTTACAGCCGGCTTAGGAAAAGAGCAATAGTGTTGGTATGCGTGTGTATATAATATAGTCCTTGCCTTTATATTTGTGCAGTTCTTTTTAGTGTTTTATACTAAAATAGCATATAAAGGATATAGCCATACTGTGTATGTAACTGTGTTTGTGTGTTAATTACAGTAAAAACTAAATTGTAAGACCCCGTACATTCTTCTCACATTTTGCCACGTTGTAAATTGAACTTAAAAAGGTAAATATATAGAAGTTGTTATGAACATGATTCTGCTCCTCTAAAAGGCAGCAACTGATGAAATCGACAGCAGATGCAGTTGTGCTGCATGTCATAATTAATTGGTGTGGCTTTTAATGACAGCTCCCAGGTAGAGATGTCTTGTGTTTGTTAAAAGTCTGCTGCCTTGACTCTTTTCTCCTTGAGTTTCTTCCTCAACTCAGAAATGTAACTAAGTACATTTACTCAAGTACTGTACATAAAGTAAGTTCAAAATTGAGGCACTTCTACTTTACTTGAGTCTTTATTCTTCATGCCAATTTCTACTCCGTTACAGAAATATTGTACTTTTAATTCACTAGATTAATCTGACCGCTTTAGTTACTTTACAAATTAAGATGAACACTTTTTTTTTTAAATATAATGTTTTATTAGAAATTAAACTACCCAAAATATAACAGTCTACAAGTCCAGCTGAAATGATTAGCCAATTAAACACTGCTTGGATCATTCACAGCATTCAGCACTTTTACTTTTAATACTTTAAGTACATTGTCTTAATGATACTTACATACTTTTACTTAAGTACAATGTTCAATACTTAGTAACAGAGTACGTTCAAAGTGCAGTATTAGTTCTTTTACTTAAGTGAATACTTCTTCCAACACTGATGATAAGTAGACCTTAAAGTTATGCAGCTGAGTTAATAACCTGCTCTGATACTTTTTGTCCTCAGATTTGGAAGAGTCATCACTGCATAGCTGACACTTGTTGTGCAAGACTAAAAGTACATCTTGTCATAATCCAAAAAGAAAAAACACAAAAAGAACCAATGTGCAATAAAACATTTTAACATTGAGTGTAAAGTTCAACAAAACCACAACAACCAGTGCATGCAAGCTGCAGGGAAGCAAAGCGTGAATCATTTGATTATTTTGTTAGCACTTCAACATTCAGCTGTGTGACAGCAGCAGGTGATTAGAGCTTCAAACTCAACAGATGCTCATCTTAAGGAATATAAATCATTTTAAAAAAGGAACCCTGCTGACTTTTTTGAACACCCCTGGCAGAATTTTTTAAATCTTACACCAGCACATCAGGAGTGTGTGGATGGAGACACAGATGAGCCCATGCTAATGTAAACAAAGTAGTTGCAATTAGCCTTTGTGAATTTCTACCAGAAATCTTAATGGCATTTTACATACGAGATCTCAAATTGATCCTCGTTAGAATAATGTTGAAGCTCTTCGTCAGCAGTTAATGTTTTCTGTTTATTTCTCTGAGTTTTGCACAAATTTCAGCTGTTTAATGGCCCCAGTCAGTTTCTTACCCAGATTTAGAGCTTGGTGTGGCTTGAAGGTTTTTTTTTTGGTTCAGATTACAACTGTTTCCTCCTATTCCAAGAGCCATTGATACTAAATGATCTGGATTACTTTGCTGAAACCCTAGATTGCCACCACTTTACCTGACCATGTTTCAGAACTCTGAGTGATTTATTGAGACTCAAGTGGCCATAAAAAAATGGCCGCAAATTTTTGCCAATGTAGCTCTATCACAGTTTTGGTATGTTTTTTAGGTATTTTTCAATTAATTTCTGTACAGTAAGGGAAATCAACTACCTTAAAACTATCATTCACACTGAATATCAAGTCTGGCAAAAGACACAGGTGTAGTTTGTGTTGGTGCATGGGGCTCACTGAACACCCTAGTGCAAGGATCTTCAACAGGGGGTCCCTTACTAGTAGAGGGTCCTCAGAGTCAAAAGGAATCCAACGTATTATTATTATGATCATCAAATAAATTGGCCTTTGGGTATGGGTAAGGCCATCCACAAATACAGTTTAAGGATTCACAGTGCCCCATGTTTAACATTAAAACATGATTTATAAAATCCAGCGGCAAACACAGCGCAAATTGGGTTTATTAGGCCCTTTAGCTAGCGGTCATAGTCTAAACTCTGCACAGAACTTACACAAAGCATTGAGCTAGGTTACGCTGCCACTTGATGGAAATTCCAATACACTAAAGATCTTTCTGTCTTTAGACATACAGTATATATTGAGGATCATGATTAGGAGTCATGGGGTGTTTCAACAAACCTGCAAGCTTTATCTCTGGAAACATAATGCTTGCTTAAATGCTCTAAGTATAATAACTAGGATCTACATCTGGTTTACTGTCAGGTTTTGCTTTTTGTACGAGTTTGGCTATATGGTAAATCTTTTATTATAAATTCTAAATATTCCATCACTGCGAAATCAGTGGAAAATGAAAATGACCTGCTGGCATCCTGATTATCAATTTTACGTTTAACAGAAGCTAGATTATTAGATTAGTAGATAGTCCTGGAACTTTTTTGGGTACCACCTCGGTCGAGGTTCCAGGCAAGCTGAGACAACACTAAAAGGTTGGAGTTAAAACACTTCAGACCACTCCTTGTTCAAGAGAATCATCACAAGTGCAACATAAGAAAACCTGCACAAACCCACCATTTTATCAAATTGCCAGGCTACCGTCATTAGTGACCGCACTTTATTTAATGCTCCAGATTTTTTTTAGAGGCAGTCTGCTAAAGTACTGAATAAACACTACATACCTACAGAGTGCACTATGGCATACACTAAGGCGTACAATTGACAAAGCGCTGACATGGTTGCCGATAAAAGGACCCAGCAAGTGTCAAGTTAAAGATGAAGATGATAGCAGTTTAATGTGCCGTTGCGATGACGATCAGCTGAGAATCCTGCCTATACTGAGAAGGTACTATCTGCAGTATAAAACTAAATAGAGAAAGCACCTGGTCCCAAAAGTGAGTTGAGTGAAGCAGAATTGTGCAGTGGAAGCACAATCCATTCCGTAAAAATGCCAGCTGTCAAACACAAGAGGAATTAAATGTGCAATCAATAATGGTGTCCATCTGGTCGACTAGCTCAAGGGTTTTGATTTCAGCATTGATAATCTCCACCCAAGCTGTGTTTGGTCAGGTTTTGGACTGTTTTTCATTTTTGCATGGACAATGCATCACTATCTCAGAAAAGGAAAATGCTTTACTTTTTTCATTTCTTATAAGCTATTTTCTATTAATAATAGGGTTTTGAGTAGAAAATAAAACTGGCAAAATTAGACTTTAAAGTCAGGCATTATCTGAATCTGGTGGTTCAATTTGGCAGCTCTTAAGCATCGTTCACTGCAAAGATTTGATTGGTATTCCCCAAGAGAACCGATCAAATGTAAGAAAAGAACTAAAAGCAGCTCACATCATTCTGAACACACATTGACTAGGACAGTAAAGACATGCCAGGTGTTAAGGCTTTAGAGAGGCAGAGCACAGCAGGCACACAGCACCCAGTCAGTGGACCTGAGGGAAGACTGCAGGGCCTCAGAGCTACAGGCTGGCTCTTGGTTATTAGATGCAGAAGATTGAAGCCCGACATGGCTGCTGGAGAGAGGTACACCACCCACCAGTAGAACTTCACAGCAGGGCTACAACCAAGGACTAGGCTGGATGAACAGGGCAAACAGGGACAAACAATACAGATCAAGATACTGAACAGCATTAAAAACAAGAAGTGGAATAACAGTGTTGGATAAGGATCTGTTTGGGATTTCCACCGATAATGCAGTTTTAAGGCATGACGAAGGAACATGGACACACACCTAGAAAAAAACATTAATTAATACCTTATCTTGCACGTATGACCAATTCCTTCATTACAAAAAAAAGATTTAATTAAATGAAATCCATACATGACCCAACTTTAACATTAGGTATTTATCTAATAAATCGGGGAACCTGTCCGTCCGTCCATCCATCTGTGAAATATCTCATGAACTGTTTATCCAATCCACTTCACACTTTGTTTCCTGGGTACCCAATGAACTTGGGTTTTGGATTTTAGAGCAATGTATACAGCATTGGATATTGTATGCTAAAAAAACTGAATAAAACTAAGCAGCTGAACAATAAAGCCTAAACACTGCCATGAGTCAGAGTGTGAATCTGCAGCATTCTCTGCAGAGATGGCAAAAGTACTCACTTATTCCCGTAAGGAAGTAGAAGTAAATAAGAGCGTACTCACATATGCTCTAGTAAAATTAGAAATACTGATTTAACTTCTTTACTAAAGTAAAAGTAACAAAGTACAGGCTTTAACATTTTGCTTAAAAAAGTAAAGTAAAAGTAGCCTTGCGAATGACAACCATTTTTTATGCAAAGCTCCCTGGACCACACAGATGTTACTAGAAAGCACGCCGAGGAACTTCAGTGGACAAAAAAAAATGCTCTTTATATGCCATTGCCTGCATTTAAAATTGATGCATGCAGAGCCGCGGGAACGTATTTTGAATTGGGGTTGCTGACAAATTTCCAGGGTTACGTTTTGTAGCCAAAGTCAACCACCACCCACCTAACTGCATCCTTCTCAATTTATTGAACTGTATAGAGATTCAATTCATTATAAATAGCCTATCCAAAGCAATAATTAGCCTGCCATAGACTACTGACTCTGAACCACCAGAAAATAAAATAACAGACCGTCATCGCTATTCAACCACATACATTTCTTTCTTACCCATACTGTCAAGATGAAGACAAAATATCTCTTTATTAAAAAAAGGCATTTTGTGGTGTCAAAACAGTAGCTACTAATGCTTCGATAATAAAACCGCAATTAAATTGCGATTTAAAACACATTTTTATTCCCTGGCTTTTTATCCAGCATGAGAAATGTATGTTGTATTTGTCTGGTGTTGTATTCTGTCTATTTATTGTTCCATATACAGCACTTTGGTCAACCTGGTTGTTTTTAAATGTGCTTTAGAAACAAAGTTTGATTGATTGATTGAACAAAAAAAAATCCTCATCTCTAAAAACGTCTACCAGGAAAAGTGTGACCCCGATGCTGCAGCACTGAGTTGACGTTAAGGTTCCCTCCGCGGCTGCCCCGTTGCTGCTAGCTTGTAACAACATTAGCTGCCTGGTGGTCTGGTGCTAGCAGGTCGCTCTGGGAGTGTGGAGGTGAGGTGCTGCTGCTACTTCTTTTGGTTGCAGTTGCTGAGTTTTCTGCCTCAGATTTTTAAGGCTTTTTAGCCTGTGGTTGATTTATAAAGAAATCCAAAATGCACTTTTAGGCCATAGCTAGCAAACGTCTGGACTGTTGACCCGCCGGGAAAGTTACCACAACTCTCTTCACTCATCAGCGTCGTAGACACGCAGCGCGCCTCGGCAGATTCCTTCTAATCAAATTATGCGTTTACCTCTTACATACCAAATTGTTAAATGTATTACATTTAATTTCTAATGAAAGGGATTAGGTTTATATTAATAATCAATTCATTAAAAATAAATGTTTTTGTTTTGTTTGTTTTTTAATTATGGTTGTAGTTATTTGTTCTTTTGCTAGGGGGTGCGGCAGCACCCTCCGCGCCCCTAGTTGCCATGGATGTATACCAATAGGCCTAAAACATCCCATATATGATTAGTGTGACAGAGACTAGGACTCCAAGTTAATAAGATTCTGACTGAGTAGCAAGATATGAATTCAGTTGTGATTCTGTGGGAATTCACAGAGCCAGTTTCTCTTTTTTAATCTTTCCCTTAACATTTAAAGGAATCTACATGTATATGTGTGGGTTCAGATATGGCTTCTTGAAAGAAAATAAAGGTTCATATGAAATTTGAATTACTAAACCGACATTGATTACAAAAGTTCCCCAGGACATTGGCCAGGAATCATTCTTAATGCCAGCAATCTCAAACATCTTTCACAGATAAGGCCGAGGATGATTGGGAATGTCTTGAATATGGTAATGGTGACGGAAACAATAACGTTAACTCCAGTGACATTATTTGAAACTTGTTATTGAGGACTAAATTAGTATTTAAAGCAGATTCTGGTTTCAAACTTCTTCTTTCTTTTCTCTCACTTTTTTCTCCGTGTAATCAGAGCCATCTGTGTGTAGCGCGCGCGCACCCGCTCAGTGTGCCAGTGCTATTCTCTGACGTGCACCCACAACCACTCGTTAAGGACGACCTCTTGTACAAAACTAAAGTAAAGAGCCCATTTCGTGTAATGTAAGGAGTAGAAAGTACTGATATTTGTGTTAAATGTAAGGAGTAAAAATAAAAAGTTGCCAAAAAAATAAAAAATAAAATAGTAAAGTAAAAAGATCAGAAAAATCTACTCAAGTACAGTAAAAAGTATTTTGGACTCTGTAACTTCCCATATCTGGTTCTCTGTCAGGTAAATGCAATAGTACAATGTTTTCCTCTGATGTAGAAGTACACAGTACGTCAGTAGTAGGCTATACAGTGGCGTTGCATTTTAAGTGCTTTGGGGTTCTTCTGCAAGTAATTTTGGAGAACAATTTGTTCCGGAGAACGTTACAAAAAGCAACACCACAGGCTAAGCAAATCGACCTGTTGCAAACAGGCACATTTTGAAAGGGGCATCTGTTAGTATGATACATTACCAAAAGCATGTGGACACCTCAAAAAAATGCATGTGTGAGATACAGTCCCACTCCACTCAAACATGTGTTTAACTTCTTGATAAACTATTTTTCTCACTAAGTTACTCTACCTAGAAGAACAGCAGGCAGTGCAGGGTGGCAGACTGAGTTGCAGCCTTGCCCAAGGGTCACGAAAAGTCCACGTCTGAGGAGGACAGCCATGAGAAAAACAGTCACACTGAAGTGAGACAGAGAAGAGAAAGAAAGAGAAGCACAGCGGTTGAATTATTCTCTAAGCCCAAAAACATTTAACAACTGTTCATGGCTGGGATTTATGACTTAAAATATTCTGGAGGTACATCTGCCCATATCTGTAGGTAAATATATTTCCGACTACAACTACAATGATTAATAAGTGAATCAAATAGAACAGTCTGATCATCGCCAGGGGTTGAAGTATATTGAATCTCTCTGGATCTTTTCTTTGTGGCAGCATAAGAAAACATCCTCTAAAGCATTCACATAATGGAGACACATATTCAAAGCCAGACAGTTATAATCCAAGAGGAAAATCTCAGTGTTTAAGAGGGTTGCTTTGTGATTAAAGATGGCCTTATATAGCAGTGTTTTCAGCAGTGTATGACTAATACACTGCTAGGACCTAGGACCTCCTCTATCTGTAAAGTGTTTCGAGATAACTCTTGTTATGAATTGATACTGTAAATAAAAATTGTATTGAATTGACTATGTGCTTCTAATTGAATGAATCAGGCTGTGTCTCACCTCAGTGTACTTTTATGCTTCGTCTGTTGTTTTTTTACGTGTAACTAAAAGGTCTCTTCATATAAGCCATCTACCGGTCTCTTAGACCCCATCCCAACAAGGCTACTTAAAGAAGCATTACCTGTGGTTAACACTCCATTACTAGATATGATCAATAGGTCTTTATTAAAAGGTTATGTACCTCAGTGATTTAAAGTAGTTGTGATAAAACTCTCCTAAAAAAAAAAAACAAAAAAAAAACTCCCTTGACCCTTAGGATTTAGCCAACTATATGTCTTTTCCACCAAGGAAGTTCTGGTGCTGGTTCAGAGTGAGTGCCAAATATTGAACCGGTTCTTTGCTTTTCCACACTAATAAACCTGGCTCTGGGCCAAGAAAACAGGTTCCCACTCAGCACCAACTTAGCGCTGGTCTAGCGATAAGAACCGGTTGCGTCAGGTGCTGGGAGCGGGTCCCGATAGGCTTTTTGTTGAGAAAATTCAGACTGCCCCGGTCATACCAGGACGTCTGTTCACCCTAACAGTGTTTTGCTGATGTTGCCATCGCAAGCCAGCAAAAGATTATAATAAACGTTAAATCATGCGAGATAATTAACTTTCTTCTTGAACTTATCCTCTGTCTATAGCGGTCACGAAGAGCTGTCAAAGCACGTCTTTGAATTCCAGTGGAAATTTTTAAAGCCAGGAGCAAAAGTATCGGTATGTAGTCCTCCATTATTGTTGATTGTCATGACGCGTTGCTATGACAACGGAGGTACTTGCAGTCTCGTTGTGACGTAGCCCTACTCTGGCTCTCGGGCTGTGGAAATCAAGCGGGTTCTTAGATAACTGGCGAGTAGAACAAGCACCTGGTTAGCCTTGGTGGAAAAGACATACTATAGACCTATATCTAATCCTCCCCTTCTCTTCAGGATCCGTGAGAAGGAATCATAACTAATCAGTTATGTGATTGGTCTATTTGAGGACTTTCAGTCAGGATTTAGAAAGCATAGCACAGAGACTGGTGAAAATTACTAATGACCTAACTGCTGCGGACAAAGGACTTGTCTCCGTAACTGTCTTAGTAGATCTTAGTGCTGCATTCAACACTATTGACCATACCATCTTGTTACAGAGACTGGAACATTTAGTTGGCATTAACGCAATCACACTAAGCTGGTTTGAATCCTTTTTATCTGAGACACACACACACACACACACACACACACACACACACACACACA
>NC_048429.1:18581736-18601601 GCF_013103735.1 Etheostoma cragini
TTAGTAAACAAAATGAGCATTTGGAACATTGGATGAATGGTTGCTGATTATGGGAAATGTAGATATTGCATTAAAGATAAGCCACCCACCCAGATCAGCTGGTATCCTGTCTATAATCGAGTGAAATGGAAATGTGTAAGTGACCCCAAACTTTTGACCGGTAGTGTGTGTGTGTATATATATATATATATATATATGCTTCCTCTAGGCAATATTATTAGGAAACAGTCCGTTAACTTTCATAGTTATACGGATGACACCCAATTATAACTATCAAGCCAGACAAAACCAGTTAGTTAGCTAAACTTCAAGCATACATTAATTAAAAGATATAAAATCATGGATGACCTACAATTTTCTGATGTTGAACTCAGACAAAACTGAAGTTATTGTGCTGGGCCTTAAACACCCCCAAAACAACTGCTCTAAATGGTCAAGCATCATATTATCTCAAAGAGCTCTTAGTGCCTTATTGCCCCACTAGAGCACTACACTCCCAAAATGCAGAGTAACCTGTGGTTCCTAGAGTTTCTAAAAGTAGAATGGGAGCCTGAGCCTTCAGCTATCAGGCTCCTCTGTTGTGGAATCAGCTTCCAATCTTGGTTAGGGAGGCAGACATTGTCACCACATTTACGAGTAAAGTTAACAAACCCTCCTCTTTGATAAAGCTTATAGTTAGGGAGTTAGGAGTAGCAGCATCCACCTAGCCCAGCCCACCTGCTTCTCGTCATAGTCATTAATTTACCATATAATCAATAAAATAATCAAAGGCAGGCGGGGCAGTTCAGTACAGTCTGACCAGGGAGGGGAGAGTTCTAGCCCGACCAGGCTCCTCTCTTTACCCAGGCACAAGAACAGCTTTTTTCCTACTGCCATCACGCTCCTGAACTGCTGATTTGGCCATTCACCTACATTACATACTTTATCATGCCAATGTAACAATCCACACTACATTTGCACTAATATGTGTTTATATCAAGGTAACAAATATAAGTAGTTTTTAAAGCGTGTTTGCTATTTTTTTATCTTTTGAAAATGCTTTGTTTTAGTTTAGTTTTTACTTTTTTAGTCTTTTTTGTAATATGGGTTTTGTTTGGGATTCAAAAAGGTCAGAAAAAGTATTGTGTAATAATAACTCAACCAAAACATCAAACTTTAGAAATATGTATTCACAAAGTATTCAACAATAAAATATACATAGGCCTATATCATGAGCACAGATGCGTAAACAGTCTACACAAGACAGCGCAGACTCTTCTGACTTTTGGTACTGCCAGGCGAGGGGCACGGGCAATGTAGTGTTCAATATGACATGATATGTCTACGGAATGTTTTATGTTTGGAAACATATAATGTTATTTGTTCTATGAAAGACACTAACAACAACGAACACTAAGGACATTTACTCAATACTTTTACTTTATTTTAGTTAGTTTTGCAAACAGATAGTACAGTTTTAGTTTAGTTACAGTTTCTTTGTAATGCCTCGTTTTTATTTTTATTTCAGCTAACGACAATGTTTTCCCCATAGTTTTCGTGATTTTGTTCATTTTCGTTAACGAGTATAACCTTGGTCTATTGCAAATAAAACTGATTCTGATTCTTTATTATAATATTTTTTTTTGTTTTAAATCTCATCAAGTTCATTAATTCCTTCCTGCTAATGCACAGACAGTTTATAGTAATAATAAAATTGGTAACATGGTCTTTTAAGAGGTTAGGGGAATGTAAAAAGAACCTTAGGGGAACGAGTCAGGTTGCAACGTTAGGGGGACGTTAGGGTAACGTTCTGAGAACGTTCGACGTAACCAAAAACTAACGCTCCCAGAACGCTAAAACAACTTTCCATTGCAACCAAAACCTAACCAAACCTAACCTCCAGGGAACGTCCCCAGAACGTTCTTGGAACCAAAAATTGTTAGCTGGCCAGGCACGCAGCTGCCTTTAATTATTTAACCTAAACCACTAGTGCGCCATATTGAAAAAGGAATTGTGGTGAATTTCTATTCTAACAGGGAGCTCCATTCTGGCGCTGGTCTAATCAGTTTATGTAACGTTAGCTTGTGAAATGCCAATTTGCACTAAGTTACAGTAACGTTCCTACATTGCGTTGCACTGTGTGTATTCTATCTCCATTTTCTTGGATGCAATCCTTTAGGAAATGCATGCTGCCATTTCAAATTCCTCTTTCATGTTTTGATCTGCTGTATTCCTCAACAGTAGTTAAACTTACTAACATTCGTCGCGGTTTATGCTAACTTTGACTGCCGTTCCCTTCATTACCGTAACATAGTCAACTAAATACAAATAACAGCGCCATAACTTACCTGAGAAAAGCAGCAACAGAAAAGCAACGGTGACAGAGAAGGGAAGTGTCGCCAGTGTTAATCTGCACACAAGACTACCACACCACGTCCCGTTGACCGACAGACTGTGTTTGTGTACGGGTAGAACAGAGTGCCTGAACATCTCCAATTATGGACAGGACCCCAGCCTCGTCACAGCATGATGTAATCGGACTACAGTCTTCTTCATGACGAATAAAACAACTAAAACAGCAGCGTACTAACGTTAGCTTTTTTTAACGAAACAAAATTACTTAATTAATTACTAATAATTTATAATGCAATGCCAGTGTAAATTGTGAATTAGTCAAATAAATGCAAACATTGGCTATAATACTTAATTAAATGTAAATTAGGATAAATACCAATCATAAGGGATTTGCCTATACTTTGTCATTTTCAGATTTGACTTAATATGTATTGTTGAAGGGCAAACATGGTTCTGGGAGAGGTCACGTAGATATGAGTTTGTTCTCTGAAGGGAATACCTTTAGGGGATCTTCCAGAACGTTCCCTAAAGGTTCTCTGAAGGTAATACCTTTAGAGCACCTTCCAGAACGTTCACTAAAGGGAATATATTGTGGTACCTTCAGCTAACCTTCCTGGAATGCTCAAAATTTGTTTTTATGTCTTGAAAAAAGTCCTTCATCGACCAAATGAGCCAATGCAGAGGTGACAAATTTTAATAAAAACCTAAAACAGCCTTGACAGATAAATCAAAGCTACTAACACAACAAACTGCAGAAAACTGTTTCTAAAAGGTTTGCCCTATGTGTGCACATTACACAACAGCACAACAAGAACAATTTAAAAACTCCTAATAAACCTTTAATTTGAGCTTTTTGTACAATTGACAAATTACATTAAAACGTCTGGATCTTCTTAAATGTCTGTAGTATTGTACACACATCTTTCTGGCTAGCAGGTTAGGGATACTGGTTACTCCAAACATACAACGCAGTAGAAATAAAGCTGCGTGTAATAGTACATATTGCAGTTATATCAATGTACAGTGTTTACATAAAACACATCATAGAAAAAAAGCTCCCATGACGACGCATTTTAAGGTGACACCACAAGGCTGGAGAAGTGCCATAACATCACACCAACAGTTACAATCCTCCTCATTACAGTCAGTGTGGTTTGAGACTGACGCTGCAGGTGCACCATTCTGTTGGAGATGTACAAAAATAGATTACAGTGATTCATCAACTGGCTTATTTCAGAAAGTGTTCACTTTATTTTGTCATTTTACACATCCTGACAATTGTTTGGAAGCGGATGTAAGGTTAATCGCCCATGGAAAAAAATAAGTCATGACACATATGCAATAGGTATAGTGACATTAAAATAGTACATCACCAGTTGATTTAAAAAAAAATAATAATAAATAGAGAAGCATTTGGTTTAATATCAAAAGGAAACTGCTTCAAAATACCAAATCTGAAGATGTCAAACTCTACCAAAACTACATCTATGGCAGGCCTTATTTCCCCTTTAAGCAGTTTTAACATTTCTTAAATCCAGGATATTCTCAAGTAATGCAGTGCCAGTCTTAAAAAAGCACAAATTTAAGGCACAGTAGGGTTACCAGCTGCAAACTGTTGTAGCAGGTTTTAAACATTTGAAATGTGCATAATTTGTACAATTTCACACTGCAAATACTGAATCCAACGTTTAGTTCACTGCAATAAAAAATGAAATGATGTCTGGCAACTCCTGGATTTCTAGCATTTTTGGAATACACAGGTGCTGTTAAAAACACAGGCAATCAGGAAACCCTAAACTCAGTACAGTTTTCTTACAGGGGTGGGAATATTTTGGATTGTGTTAAAAACATCCTCACAGTACTCCTTATGACAAAAAGAGTGGTAGCATAATCACAAGAGGCTGATATGTTTAAAGACCAGTAGTGACAACATCCGGGTTAATCAGGACTGTTAACCATCAGCTTCTCCAAAGTAAGATGAGCAAATTGTAAACTGGACATGAACCATCCTGAACTCTGTGTGCTCCTCTGGTCATGTACACGGAGAGATTACAGTGCACACCACTTGTCCAGCACAGGTTTGGAAATATGAGGGGACGCGCCCACAGTAAAAAATTACCTGACATGAAAGAGGTAAATAATAAACATAATAAGAAATAATAATAATAATTTGGGAATATATTGGATTATATCTTTATGCTTCAGGTGACTGTTAAAGGTTCACTCCCTGATTCTGTTACATTGCTCCAAAGTTGAGAGTTTACGAGCGCTGCTGGATGCTATAACAAAATTAAAGTCAAAGGGAACGAAAAGGCCATATATGGAATACTTGGAGCAAACAACAAACACAGAGGTTACCCTGCTCTGCTAGCTGAACTGTTCTGTGTATCGGTGCTGTTGCAACCTCTTGAAGATCCTGACACAGATGTACTCTGCTGTGGTATGTGAGCAGCAAGAAAAACGTGAGCTTATGGTTTGCTTTTAATACAGAGGATGTAATAAAGCTTGTGCCACCATTCACATGTATTTACAGCACACCCTCTACAAGTCTGGTCATGCCTTCCTCACTTGACTAAATAATAATCACCAGAATAATAATAACGGAGTACATTTCCGGGAAATCAACACCCACACTGTGTTGCATTGAAAGCTGACATAGAGGCATACATGCAGCCCAAATGAACTCCATCATGGTAGAGACTGTGGAAGAGGAGGATGGCGGTTGAAGTCTCTGCACACATCTTAAATATTCCAGAAGAACTTTGCTTCCTTGTTCAAATCCATGACATTTTAATACAAAGATCATTAAAAACAAACACTGCACCGCTTAAAAACTTCTCTTGCGATCCTCTGTTGAGAAAAAAAAAAGCTCTCCCGAGACACAGACTGAAGTCTTTTCCCGTTATAAAGCAGTGAAGGAGCAGCAGCAGACTGGTGCTGTCATGCTGGGAGGGCACAGAGAAGAACGCCTATGCTCATCTCATGAGAAGCCTGAAGAGTTGGCAGAGCCTCGATGCTGCAGGTGGGGTGTAGTGTTTATGGTGCTTGTGGTGTTCACGGAGGCCTTCAAAGGTGTGCTGCAGGCCTGGGCTTGTGGGAAGCGCTGGTGGTATCGGTCCAAACGCAGATACTTCACCGTCACCAGCTTACCTGTCAAACCAAAAGATAAGCCTGTCACTGACCAATTACAACAGTGCTCTTCAATACATAGAGCTAACATCACAGTCAGCTCCAGGAACGTTCATCCAAGATCCAACATCCCAACACATATGGGTAAGATGTACTGTACCTTCTACTGCTGTTCCAATATTCCCCAAATCCTCCTACATAAAGTAGTTATCTGCTCAGGGATGGAGATGGTGAGTGAGAAAGAACACCTGAATGATTGCCTTACTGCACTTAATGTCTCGGTTGCATCCCTGCTCTTAATAACACTGAGAAAATGTTTTTTTGTATCCCCCCATCAGAAGCGATGTCAGAAAGTTGTTGATTGTTTTTAGCAGGAGCTCAGACTGACTTCAGAACTTAGAAAGAAAAAAATAAAAAATATAACAAGGAGCTTTGTAGGTGTGGGTACATTGCCACAGGTGAGAGGTTACTACTAGAACACTGCACACCCAGTACGCTTCTAAGGAAGGGTTTGTCGATCCATCTTAATAGGGGAGCTGCTTCCTGTAGCCACTTTACATAACAATAGGTCAGATGTGCAGTGCTGTAGATCTACTGTAGGTAGAGCCTTAACTTTTCTCAGAAGCTTTACTTCATTCTTTACAGGACTACTTCTGTGCGGGTTTTAATTGTGATCGATCGGGACTCAGCAATGAGACCCTGCCGCCCTTCAGCTTGTTCAGGAAGCCCGGGCTATGCCAATAAAGCAGTCGCAACGATGCCTTGCATCAGGTGTTGTAACCAAAACACAGCATAAAACTATTTAAGGCAACTACGAGGCAGGGTTTTTAAATCACAAAAAATGCATTTTTCAATATTAAGTATTATTTACGTTAAGATTGAAAACGATTCAACCACCTTTCTGAAACAGGTACATTCCACCCCCTCTGTGGTATGTTCAGTCTAGCCAGCGCGAAGCACAGTTTGCAAGATCATAGAGAGTATTAAGAGATCATTAGTTAGTTCAATTAAGCCTAAAACAGCTTGGTTGCCTTTGTTTTCTGACCTTTGTGTGAATCTATGGAACTGTAAGCATGTTAAGTCTCATAGCAATAGGGGTTTGTGTATAGTCAAACCTTTTTAGCTAAATCTAAATAGTCCTCTTTCACTTGAGCTACTGTTTGTCATGCTAATTAGACCCAGCAACGACCAACTGGGTGTCTGCATTGTTAGCTTCAATATGTGTAGAGCTTGGGCTTAATGTAATAAAATGTAATGCACAATGCACCTTGCCCGGCCCCACCGAAACTGTGGAAAACACTGTCTTCCACAGCACAGTCTCTCTTTTCCCTCTTTCGTTAGTGCTGATGCACTCTAATGTATGTGTTATTAAGAGTGTGACATACCATCAAACCAGGAGCCATGAAGTGCCTTGAAGGCCCTCCCTGAGTGCTCTGAAGAAAGACACTTGACATAGACACAGCCCTGTGGAGAGAGCAGGGAGCACAGTGTGACATCACTGGGGTCGACAGCATGTATGTGTGCTTATATATATGCGATAGAGCATACCTCTCGCGAGTTCTTGTCAACGGCGATGTGGACAATACCGTCGTTGTCATTGCACTTCTCCAGGATGGCCTCATGGATGGCTAGATCCCAGTTCTCCCCAACCTCCCTGACAACACAAAAACATAAAGGTTAAAGCAGAAAGTCAACTCAGTTTGGTCACCCCTGACAGCGCATTAACCCCCTTGAGGTCAAATTTGAACCCTTTCCAAAATCTTTCTGTATCAGAAATTTGGGTTTCTTTCAAACACATTTTCCAAAAAAGTAACGTGGATGTTTCCCAACAACGCTCCTCACAAGTTAAATAAATAATCAATTCACTACTTTCATTGAATTTGTGTTTTTTGTCAATTTTTTAGCATTTGGAGAAAAAGCAATTGGCAAAAGAACTTCAAAAACTAATTGTAAAAAAGAAGAGGAAAAACGTCAATACAAGTGACAAAAGTAACAGGAAAAAAAGCTTTAAAAATTGGGGGGGAACCCACAAAATTTTCTAAAGGCTCAGAAAGAGTTGACAAGCGTAGAAAAAAAAGGTCGAAAAAGACGACCATAACCTTGATAAAAAGGTTTGTCATTTTAAATTTTGACTCAGAAAAACAAAAGTTTCCAGGTCAGCAGGAAGACAAGACGAGGGATAAACAAGCAGCTGAGCCTGGTACTCACATGACTGGGTCAAACATGTTTCGGATCTTCAGACATGGAGTCAGGCTGTTGGGAGGTGAGTTCCTCCGGTCCAATGGGAAAGCTGAAAAGGAGAGACAAAAACTCAATGGCCTGAAGATCATCATAAGCGATCACGGGTACCATGAAAGGCGCTATATACATCCAAGTTATTATTATTATTGTTAATAACACAGTATGTCAGAACACACCACTAGTTCAGTTTAGTACAGTCTAGTGAACATGGGTTAACTGGCAGGGAGTCTTAGCCACGATGTTCCAATTCTGGGATTGCTCTGTTGCCGACGGAGATTCTGCCGGATTTCATTTATTTAGGCCGGGTATCCGTCAACTTGGGCTTCCTTTGTGTTGGCATTTTAAACTCCGGTGCATTAAAGAGGACTATGGTTACCTGGTCCTCAGATTTCTGCAGGGTTAATCCAGACAGCTATCTAGACTCTGTCCAATCTGAGTTTTCTGTTGCATAACTAAAAATACTCTTAAATGTTTAATTGATTGAATCGTAGTGAGGGTGTGTTGATGAACAAGTGAAGTTTGCTTTGCTATGTTAAAACTGATGACATACTAACCAGTGC
The DNA here is from genome assembly GCF_013103735.1 of Etheostoma cragini. NCBI lineage: Eukaryota > Metazoa > Chordata > Actinopteri > Perciformes > Percidae > Etheostoma > Etheostoma cragini. The sequence goes on from NC_048429.1 coordinate 18,590,001, forward strand.
TTGTGAACTACAAGGTATGTGGACCTAAGGGGGCTGCATGCTACTTGCGACAAGTTAACACATGGTGTTAAAAAAAGAAGAAACTATCACTTAAACATGAATTCCTTTATATAAACAAAATGCATCACCAATCTGTTTAACCTGAATGTTCGGTCTAGCTCAGATTAAAAAAACTGATCTACAGCACATTGCTTTGTTGTTCAACACCAAGTGTGTTCGTCTGCTCCTGACAACGTGATCTTCACTGACTTTACCAGATAGTTTGCAAAAGTCCTGCAATTAACACAGTGTTAGTGAGTATCCATCCAGGTAAACGGTAGCAGGAGATGTCTTTGTATAGGCCTGATTGTATTTTAATGTTATAGGACATAGTTATAACTGATACTGCGGGAGGACCATCACAGAAAAGAAGAAACTTAAATGAAAAACAACTAAAAGCTAAAAGGGAAAGTGAAAGACAACGGGTGAAAACCTGAGTCACCGCTCGGTGGGGCTTTAAGAGATGGACACAATTACGGGATTGTAAATTATGCAAAATCAAACCCAAATTGGCCTTCAGGTATGTAATATTATTAATGAAATAACTTCATAATGCGCAATGTGGTTATACATCAGTAGCAGACAGTAAATTACGTCCCCCTTCCATTTAGCATGGATGTTTTATTCCTTTTATTCCGTGTGTTGGCCTACTATTTTCTTTTCTCTTGTCCCTCTGTAGTGGTGTAAAGCTTCCTTGGGTTTCATGAAATATGCTATACTAATATATTACCTTGGATGCTACAGCAAACTCTTAATGCTTTTGGTCAAATGAACGAGTTTCTGTCTGAGCAAAACATTTATTGCAACTCTGTGACCTCCCAGTAACGCTCAGTGGGCAATACAGCACCATAAAGAAAAGAGCTTTACAACAGCAGGTGCGGTAAACCGATACAATCAGCACAAACTGAAAGTTACAAATCACGATTTTAAACTGCCAATTTGATTTTTTTTACTTATAATTAAAGATACCTAAACACTGATCCGGATAGTTTCAGCCTGCTTTAACCCATGCTTGTATAACGAGCATAGTCATGTTTTCAGAATTTTGGATTAGACTTAGTAACAAAGGACCGGTTCTCGTGACATTCCTAGTGCAGACACAGTCATAATCAGAGTCCTTATTAAGGCCTCTTAGTGCTAGCCTAGTTAGTATACACACCATTACAAAACAAAAAAATTAAATGCAATATATCGATTTTTGGAATTTTATGAATCGATTTTGAATTGGTAGAGCTTAAAATGATTCAAGAATGTGAATTGATTGTTTTGCACACTGCTAATATATTACATACAGAAAACTGAACTGAACAGCAGTTGCGTGTAGGATAGATTGTTTACCAGACATTCTCTGCCAGCGATGGTGTGCTGTTCCCTATCAGATGTGAATGTTGGTTTACCCTTGATGCCTTGCATTTTCAGGTTTCTGGAAGAGTCATTGCTACAATTTGAGAATTTTTTTTTTTGTGTAAACATTTTTAGTGTGTTACCTTTTCCCTGCCAGACTTTGGAGGGGATCAAGGAGGTCTTATCACAACTGAGAGAAGGCTGAATCCACCTCCAGACCAGAAAGTCCGCTCCACCAATCCTCTGAGTCTCTTTTCGAATCCTGGACTCGTTGGCTGAGAGAAACCTCTCAGCCCGCTCCCAAATTTTCTTCATTTTCTTTCTGCAAAATATCACAACTTCTTCTTTACCGGATAGATCAATGGGTTCTGGCAATTTTACATGACAGTTTCCTTTTTCAATAAGCTACCGAGTCACTTCTCCATATAGGTCTAAATGACATTCCTACCAAGTAACATTTCTGCAACACTTGCAACATGAATGCAGACATATTGCATACATTAGTGTAATAAACAGTTAAAATACTGTGAGTGAGCCCTTTTAAGATTGTCTGTTTCCAATTTTCATTCATTTAACAGGTTTCTGTATGGAAATCCAGGAAAATGGCATTATGCTTTGTGTGCATTCTTTTTTTATTATCATAAATTAAAACAATTTAACTGTCCATAAATTAAACACGTTTTGTACAGTGTAGAGTTAAATATCAGGCTGTTAAAGTGTTAGTACTGACCGGTCCTGAGGCTGAACCAGCGAGTCTCTGACGTGGGGGATCGGCAGGTAGGGCTGCAAATCCTGGTTCTCTTGGCAAGCCTCACTGTGGCTCCTCAACACATCTGAACAACACCGCCATTGATACCAGGATTAAAGCATATAATCTACAACACTCATATTCAGCAAAAACCAGCAGTTAATCAGTTCAATTAACAAATCATCAGGACATATGATACACAGTATATAGACTTTCTACTAAATTGAGTAAGTGTTTAAAGGTTTTGTATTAAGCCGCTTTTTCGACCGCAGGAACTGGGAACCTTCTGAGGAACTTATTGTGTTTGGATAGCAGGGACCAGGGTCTAAATTAAGAAAGAACAGGAAAGTTTGGAGTGGAATTTGCAGGGATGACCATTGCCAATTGGTCAAACACACACAGGGTGGGTGCTTCAACTCGCCAACTGCGTTAATAATAAAAACAAGCAATTGCTCCAATATCAATTAATTTGGGACCATCTTGGTACCAAACACACAGATGAAAGATGAAGATAGCAAACTACAGTGAGTCACATTCACTTACTTGAGTCAGGCAGCTTAGTTTCAATCAAATTAATGTGAGTTGTTCATTACCGATGATCCTCTCCACCATGTCATACATCTGCCTGGTCTCCTCCTCCTCTCTCCTCCAGCGATACTTCATGTAGGAGGCCACGCTCCACACAAAGCCGACCACTGCACGCAGAGACACAGGATTCACAGGTTCAAACACAGCTACTGACAAAATGCTTCTACTGCTGTGTGAAAAAAATACCGATAACAACTAATGCTTCTACTCTTCCTGTTGCCACATTATGCTGTTACCTATGATAAAACATGAATATGAATGCTATAATCAATAGTTGTGTTAATGATATACCTATATATTTGAAACACTATGTAGGATTTAAACATTTGTGGCTTTGGTGACTCCTAGAAATATATGTATTTTTTTTAAAAGGCACTAATGAATTACTTTGGTTTACACTCATATATCTTGACAAATATTGGATGTTTAGCCACAGAATCTTGTACATATTTTAGAGGTCCAAGGAAGATGAATCCTGCTAGCTTCATTGACTCACCTACTATTTATTATCATTTTATTTATTATTCAACTGCTTACCTTAACACATGTACATGCCCGATACTCTATTTCCCTTGTGTTTTCAGTAAAGGTGATCTAATTTTATTCCAGCACAGGTCACAGTTTTTATTTTTTCTTCTTACTTATTTACAAAGGAAAACATGCAATATTGATTGACATTGTTGCTGTCCTCCCCTCGGCTGTGTTCTTTTAACTGTCTAGAGGCATCAGTTATATTCAGACATCATTAGTGACAGTGGCAGTACAACTGGAACAGGTCAATCACTGCACTTTGGGAACAAAGTAATTGATCTACACTCCACATGTTTCAGGCACTGTGTTGTTTACGTGGAGTTGCTTATCTCACCAACTGCAATTAGGAAGACTCTGCTGATGACGGTAAGGAAGGCTCGGCGGAAGCGACACATGAAGGGCATCTTGGGATGCGTGGACTCCAGCTGAGAGATCTCAGACACATCAGTCACTGGATCATCAGCTACCTTAGCAGTCAGCCTACACACACACAGACAGAGAGAGAGAGAGAGAGAGAGAGAGAGAGAGAGAGAGAGAGAGAGAGAGAGAGAGAGAGAGAAACACTAAGTCTGGATGTCACATACAAGGCTCGTGGTCAGCTGGAATATGTATACCAGGTATTACCTTATCCCGACATCCTGGCCTGTCCGGATGATCCACTCCAGAGAAGTAAGAATGAGGCCTTTAAACTCCTCATTCTGAGCCTGAACAAAAGACACATGCTAGTGATGAGAGAACAGTTTACCAGATGGCTAGAACAACAAATCAGCATCCATGAGTTCGCACTCCAAAGGGTCCTGCTTTATTCCTACTGCTTTTCAGTAATGTTCCAAACTCTGGGTTTCCTTTTTAGATCTGCTTTCACTGACTCCAGTTTGTTTCATAGTAAATGTGCTAAACGCAGCCTTTTATTGCGCACCTGGAAGCCAAACGAAAGGTACAGAAACCCACAAGCAGATGCAAACTGACGCTGATTCACTCGACACAGAGGTGAGATGCAGTCACATAAACTCCAGTTTAAGACATTCATGCGTGAACTTGCTGTTGTCTATCTTTCGTTGATGATGTATGTACTTAGTGTGAAATCTCTACTCATAAGAAAGATAGTCAGCATCACTACTGTACACTGCAGGGTCTGTTTCTGGTTTTGTTGACAAATTCCTCTTGTAGCTTCACCTCCTTACGTTTTTAGTCCCGCCCACAAAAGACTTGAGTTGAGGAAGAGACGCAAGGAGAGGAGCTGAGGCAACAGGCATCTAATAAAACGAGACATCCATGCATGGAGCTGTTATTTTAAAGTGGCGTCAATTAAATATGATGTGTGACACAGCAGCATCAGCTGTTCCATGTTAGTCATACGCTGTATTTTATAATCTCTGGCAGGAGCAGAACAGTGTTCATGACAACTTCTAGATTTACTTATAATTGAACTCACAATGTGGCAAAATGTAGTAAGAATGTACAAATGCACGGATACACAATATATATAGGCTCTACATGTATACCCACCTAAATTCAACATTTTCTCTGGTTTAAAGACCGCATCACTGCCCCTCTAGAGTCACAGTAGGCTACAATGCTTTTTAAATTATGTTTTGTATTAATGCATACGTTTTTTTTTTATAACAATTTACTTGTAAACGTTTCCATGCGTACAGTAATGTCATTGCAGATAATATTGCAAACCTGTTGTTATGAAGCTGTCTGTCTGACAGCATCTCAGCTAAGTTCCCATTTAGAGAATGTTAATATTTTCTTCATGAATTATGTATTATTTTACACAACCACGATTAAACAGAATGTTAATTTATATAATCCGACTGGCCCAAACTGGCTGTGGATATTAGGGCTGTTGGAACAAATTCCCAAAGTCAATTATAATTCAAATAGCAAAAAAAAATCAATACTATTTGAATGCTGAAATTACTCTTCAATTGTGATTTTTTTTTTATAAATAGGTTGGCTTACATTAGCTAATCTCCCTCCTTTCATGTCACGTCAGATGAACAATAAGTTACGGGAGGGAGAAACACACGGCATTGTGAGCTAACATTAACCGACTAACGTTAGTTTCGGGGGGAGGGGGGGGTGACAGGCTGCAGCCAAAAATCGGAAGAAGGAAGGGAAATAGTTTTATTGTGACTTTAAAATCAACATCCACAGAGTTAAATGCTAATGTTATCACTAGTTAGCTCGTCCAGGTTTTCTAACTGCCTCGCAGTTTAGCTGGGAGCTTCATGGAGACAGCTAAAGTTGACGTTAGCTATCCTACAGCTGTCATAGTTAGCGTCATTCTCATCTATTACCTTCTAACAGCTCTATTCTTAGTTATGGTACAATCTGCAAGAAACAGGTTGTAATAATTTGGCTTTGTTATCAATGGTGTTAGCATCAAGGCTAAAACTATTGTCATTTTTATTGTCATAGTTTATGACAAATTGTTTTGGTTGTGCTTTCTAACATGATGTCATTGAGCCACTCTACTTGTTACATAATGTTTCATTCCAGAGTTCTCTGTTGATTTGTGTTTGTCGTTGTGTGCTCGGTGTGGAATATAATGTAAACAGAGAGCGGCGTGCCAGAAATGCAATGCCCCATGATGTAGGTCCCCTTCAAGGCCAGGGTGATGTTGGAAGTCCCTCTACTGGACAGAGTGTGTAACAACGTGTAACATGCTTATAATGGCAATGACACAAGCCTGAGTAGTGTAGTACATATTTAACAGGCTGCATTTGAGCATTAAATATTAGAATATAAAAAAAATTAAGTTATATGTACAATTATATTATAGAGGCACTCTAGTGGATATAACTAGCCTTCAAGATGACAGGAGGTACAACAAATGTGTGAATTGGAAAATGCCAAGGTACATTACTGTGTGGACGTACCAGTAAATATGCTGAGGCCTCATTAATGGACAGACTTCTGTTTGGATGCTGCTGGTCTCCACAGTCATGCTGGCCTGAAATCAGAATATCAAACCAACCACTGAATTAAAACCTCTTCTTGTTTCAACACAATGTGTCGAACAGCCTGTTTATCTACTGATCAGTACTCACGATATATGACAAGCATAATGGGTCTGGGTGGTATGACCTAAAGTTTGTATCACAGAAGCTTTTAAATTTAATATATGTATACAAGTGTTGTATAATTTCAACAGGATGTGCTTTAAATAAAGTACAACAGTACTCTGGATTGGGAATTTAATAAGATATCATCACTTATGTCAATTACTCAGTTTCTGTTTCATACATAACATTAAAAGCTGCTTTCACCGGCTCTGTTTGACTGAGAACCTGTATCACCCATTTGACAATGTATCATATTTCCTTAATCTGTGTGTACAGTATAGAAAGTGCAAATATATGTATGGCTTTTAATGTCAGAGTCACTGTTACTGTAATTCCAAAGAACTAGGAAATAGATTTTCAACCCATATTTTCTACATTTCAGCACTTCACTCAAAATTCTAAGTGTAAAACTGTGCCACTTATACTCGCTACACAGCCTAAGGTCTTGTTCCTTCACACAGCTCTACAGTCTGTCAGTCAGTGGCCACAGAGTGTAGTGCAGAGTTAATAGCTACCAGCGACGTGGGCCAGGTGGTCATGTAGATTGAGCAGCAGCTTCAGGATCAGGTCCTTGTCCGCCTTTGCCTGCAGACATACATACTTAGTGGACAACAGAACTGCTTATATTTATTCATTAGTTCATTTGTAGACCTTTCTGAAGGAACTTTTATAGTTTTAAATATGTTCAAACCAGGGTTATCATAGTAAACCAAAACAAGCATTGACATTTTTTGTAGTAAACTAAAGCTAAATAAAAACAAAAACCTTCAATAAAATTAAACTGAAACTATATATAATACAAATTAACGCAAATCATTTTAGTATTTGCTCATTAGTACAAGCATTTTGTGGGAAAAGGGAGTGAATCTCCCAGAAATTGTAACAGAAATTTGGCAAAATGTGTATTATTCATAAAAGTCTTCTCTATAACATAGAAAAAGAGATCCAAGTGGTGGCAAGTATTGAAAAATATTGTAATTGGTGATGCGACAATTTCCCATTGCAGTCTAGGTTAAGTGGAGCTACTACAGGTGAATAGGGTAAATATTTGAACTAAAAGACATAACCACCAACCTCAGTTGATTATTTACCTTAAGAAAATATTTTCTTTTTATTACAAGAACTTTTTAGTTTGATTGTGAAAATTATGCATTGTCTCAAATATGTGCTAATTTGGATAAATAAAGGTGTTTTTTTGTTTTTTTTCCTTTACCCATGCATTGGTGTCTAAGTGACTAATGTGGACGAAAATTTAAATTTTTGAAATTTCTGGTCCAATGAGAACTCTGTAACCAGCACCCACAAACAAGGGCTGCAATGTAAAATGCACACTGTCACTTTGCGTCCACTAAAAGTTCATATGTCTAAGAGTCCTGAAAAGTAGAGGCCAGCTGTGGTATAGGAGAGTAGCGCTGCAACACCAGCTGGCTCAGGTGGACAAAGACAGAGGAGTAAAGACAGGATCAGATTTTGATCTTCTTTATTTTACAAACATGCCCGATCTGCTTGGGACATCTGTACAATCTAGGCCCCAAGATTAAGTGAACTTTGAAACCTAGTGTGTCTTAATAGCATGCAGTATCAGTTTAGGTGAACTGGTTTTTCTACTTATGTCAAAGCACAAAAGGTAGCACTCAGTGCTGTGTCTGAGAAAGTTCAGCTCCGCCAGGCCATTTCATTAACAAGGCAGCACGTCATCTGTGTTCACTGCTCACATCCATTACATCCAGTCTAATTTCAGAACAAATGTACAAACATCACACTTCCTTTGCTCAATATATTCAACAAAAACTTCGCAAAACAACTTTGTTATCATTACACAGAACTGAAAGAGCAGGTAAGAAAATATCTACTTACATAAGAAGAGTCAAAATCGTTGCCAAAAGGGTGGTTCTTAACTGCAACAAAAGGAGAGAGAGATACATTCAAGGAGACAGAAACATCAGCATGTTCTCTAGAGCCACACTTTAAATAAAACCACACAAGCTGGATTAGTAGAAGGAAAAATGTGGTCTTTGACAATAAGACAGCGTGAGTGTAGTTCAGACATCAATTAACACTTGAGTCCGTCAGTGTCTGTATATGAAACTCAACTCTTGAAAACGTACCACATCAGCTAGGCACTTGAAACACAGCCATCTCACTACAATGACCATAGTCACAAAATGAGTTCATGACTGAATTATACTGTGTATGGAGTAAGGAGACACCAACATTTTAACTTAAAGCATGATGCTAAGAGGAAAATTACTCCACATTTTCCCTTTAACCCGTATTTATCTACATTAATGATATTTGTACTTAATATTCAAGGAAACTTGACATCTGCCGGTTGATTTATCATGTAGGTTGATCCAAAGGATTAATCAATAAAAGGCGCCCTTTGGCATTTTCTTGTAAACAAAAAGTTTTACATCCAAGTTTACTGTCCAACTGTGTTCTTTTTTTTGCTTTTGCTAGCACATTGCATAATTTTTGGTGCGTTACATACACCTGTGGATCAGTGGAAAAGTGTGAAACCATTTTCAGTATTGCATATCATGTGCATCGTTGAGAGTGTGCTCAACGATGTTTTTTTTTCACACTTTCCGTTTTTGAAGTTATGGTGGCCAGTAGCTACCACAAACTTGCTACATTTAAGTTTGAATACTGTTGTCTTTTTGACATTGTGATTGGAGCAAATACAGGCATAACTTAGAGGTAGTGTAAGGACACGGCGGCAGCTTTAAGTTCGCCATTTTGATTGCTTTATCAGCATTGCCCTGACTCTGTGTTTACCCTTACAAGCTGCAGAGGGCGATGTCACATTGCTCCGTCTCTCTGATGCACCCTGTTCATGTAACAACGGTGGTAAAGTGTGATTTACACTATGATGGTTAAACTTAGCAATTAATCCGCATTTCACATGCATGATTCAACATCACTGCCGATTTATTGATCAATAGAAAATGTATTTCAAAAAACAAAACATTACATTTCATAAGGTGTTGTATTCTTAACATGATTGAATTATTGTACAAATTTGCTACAAGTATTACTGTATACAAACGGTATACTGTTTGCTGTTGTGTTATGTAAGTTTCTCTATAGCTGACTGAATAGAATTCTCCAGGGTCTGCCTGGATTCAGTGGGACTTTTTAAAAAATTCCACTGAAACACCTCAATAATTTGTGCTGCGATAGAGTCTGCATCACTGAGAAAAGGAATGGATTAATACATACGATAATAGACAGATAAAAAGGCAAATTCTCATTTCCATGCCAAATACTTGCGTACATATAGGCTGTATCCTGTATAAGTTTAATGGGAAACTTTTTACATCAATGATGCTTAAACTTAGTCAAAGTTGATGGACAATGTTAGCCTTGAAATTCAGACCCAAATCCAAAAGATGGGGCCTGGCTATGAGTAATGAGAATGGCCCAACTCGAGGGGTGGCACCAAGCATGCATTTGAAAAATCACTGCACGCGATTGGAGAACACTACGACCAATGTTTACTGACAGATTCCGGACATTGACATTTCAGCGCTGTAATCTGTATAGTTCGCCCACCTACTGTATATCAGATACTCCGGTATGATTGGTGCAGCTCGGCTCCAAGGGCATGGGTAATGAGCATCATTACTCATTGCCAGAGTGACCCGCTGAGCAAATTTTGATTGTGCTCTTGCAAGAACTCTGGATTTCCAGGGTGGGACAATGTTTCCCTGATGTGGATTTTTGTAATGTTAAGATGACAGCCACATTATCTGCCCAAACAATTTACCAGTCTTTTTGTTGCTGCCGTTTACATTCCTTCTCATGCAGATTTAGAACAGGCACTACAGGAATGCACTACTTCTTTTGTTTTGTGCAGCATTAAGAGACTACAACTGCTTTTTGTTGTGCTACCCTGTGATGTTAAATTGCAATAATGAACCTTGAACCATATACGGTTTAAAGGTGTTGAAAGAACTGTATAAATTACGGGTGCTCCGATTGATCAGTTACTGATCATTATCAGTCGATAAAGGCTTAAAATAGTTTGATCGGTATAGGCCGATCTGATCAATAAAGGCCGATCAGATCGGCAGTTCAGATGACGCACTACTCGTGAGAAAAATTGTTTCTACTACTGAAAAATGTCTGTAGTGATTGGCAGGACAAGCCTAAAATACTTTACATCTCAAGTTTTTTTATCTTGACATCCAAGATATGTAATTGTTCTATGCTCTGCACTTTACATTTAAGTACACTTTAAGTTTGTGTAAATTCACATTGAGTTTTTTTGTAATTCATTTCAAAATATGGCTTATTTGTTAAGCTCTAAGCTGTTTAAGGTGTGTTTCTAATAGAGGAAGTAGAATGTTAAAAGTTTTCTGTCAAACGTAAAAAGTTGACAATTCACAATACATTATCTCATGTTAATTTCTATACATATTGTACATTGTTGTTTAGATTATTAACATTAATATATGATAAATATATGACATGATAAAATGAAGGCTTCAAATAGACCGGGGGATCAGAGATCAGTGTCAACCACCAATTGGAGATTGGCCCCAAAAAAGCTGATCGGAGCACCTTTAGTAAATAATTAGAAAATATTAAATAAATATAGTTTAAAGCAGAAATTATTAAAAAACCTGGTGTATTTTTCTACTCAAATTAATGAAATCACTTTGCTTGTTAATGTCTCCTAGCTAGCCAGCTGCCGGGTATGCCACACTGATCTCTTGTGCCAAGAAACACTGCAGTTTATTTTTATATAAAAGATACCAGTCTTGAAAGTAGTCCTTAAGATATTTTTGCTCAACTATTTTGTTTTAGCATTTTAACCATGTAGATACTTGAAGGTATCGACATCATTTGATTTTTTATTTAATTTTGTTCATATTGTTGATTGATCCCCAGTGGGGAAATTACAATTTACACTCTTTTTTTGTTTGTAATCACTACACAAAGGCCGATTCGTACACAAATGGAGAGATGTCAGAGTGAGTGGGCTGCCAGCTGGACCAGCACGGTACAGTGCCTTGCTCAAGAGCACCTGGCAGTGCCCAGGCGGTAAGGTGGCATCTCTCCAGCTACCAATCCACACCCCGAACAGGGACTTCAACCGTGGACCCTACGGTTCCTAACCCCCTACAGATTGAGCTACTGCCACCCAATAATGGCGTTTTTCCACTGCTGGTAACAGCTCGCCTCGGCCCGCCGCGGCTCGCCTCGGCCCATTATGCTTCCGTTTTCCATTGCAGATTGAGTAAAGCCTCAGCGTGGCTGGTCACTATAGCA
>NC_048429.1:18601701-18677732 GCF_013103735.1 Etheostoma cragini
GGTAGTACTAAAAAAAGTACCTGGTAGCAGGTCCCAGGGACTTTTTTTCGTAATGGAAAACCAAAAAAAGCGAGAAGAGCCGAGTAGATACCAAGCAGTAGAAAACCGCCATAAGAGTGACATGACACTGTCATGTACATGAACCCTAACTTGTCATTACAAAACCGAATGATACTTGTGTTTAGTTTTTTTTTGCCAAAATGGCCAGCTGTAGTCGAGGCTCCACAGCATGTGTTTTCGGCTGCTCAGATTACATGGAGTGCATCACTTTTGCCATTATTGTCAAACAGTCACAACATTTTTGCACTACAGAAAAGCTCAAATTGCACGTGTCGGATACTTACTGACTCCATCTACCTCCGAAGATCCAGTGCCCCTCATCCTGAGGTACATGAGGCCCAGCAGCAAAAAGAAGAGGCAGGCTGCCGTGAGCAAGAACATGGACAGGTAGTGAGCGCTAAAGCTACCAGAGGAGGCAACCTCCTCCCTTTTAAACTGCTGGAGCAGCTCATCCTCCGGAACAGACAGCTTCTGCTTCAGCACTGCCTGGCTATATGAGTGGTTGGGAGCGGTGTGATTGGACTGGTTGCCCCTGTAGGTCTGGGACAGGCTGCTATAGTTGGAGAAGCGCGGTCTCAACCCAATGGCGAACCTACTAGTGCTGCTGCTTCTAGAGGCGCCGTCCTCACCGTCGACGTGGTTATTTTTCCCGGCCTCTGCTCCATGGTCCTCGGTGAGGGACACGTAGATGGACTTTCTGGGAAAGTTGTGGCTCCGAAAGACTCCCAATGGGTCCGAGTCCCTTCTCTCGTCTTTCTCCCCCTCCTGCCTCCGGCCCCCCACCATATTTAGACTCTCCGGCGGGTTGACCTGTCTGGCTGCCCCACCCGTCTGAAACCCTATGCCCGCTACGTGGGAAGGAAACTCCGCTTTAGGGTGGCTCCGTCTAGGCTCCAACCTAACCCGCCGTTTGTCTCCGACACCAAGGCCCCCAACCTCCTCCTCATCTGAGTCTGAGTAATCCCCAGCTAGCTTGCTAGTGTTTAAGTGAGACGCCCCACAACCATTTAAAGAGCGAGAGTTCTTCTCCATTCCCCCATCATAATCGTCGTCGTCTCCAGATTCGTCGCAATCCCTTCCTTCAGCCTCAGGGCTGGATCTGGCACGAACTCCCCAGCCCAGGGAGACACTTCTCTGTCCACCCGGACCCGGGGAAGAATTGTTGCTATTTACCGTACTCGTAGCGCCATACTGACTCTTGGGAGCTACAGTCGGCGTTGTAACGGGCCTTATCTTCAGCTGTTGTGGGAAACCAGAGCTCCGGTCCGACCTACTGCTGTGATTGAGGCCTTTTCTTTTCAGTGGAGTTTCGGCGTCAGACTCGTCGGAGCTGAAGCCGAGGACGGAGGACTTCCTGCCCGGTCTCCTGCTGGAGCTCAGGTGCGTGACGTCATGGCTGGCTGGCCTGGATCCCGCCGTGTTGCCTCCGCCAGTGGTGCTGTTGATGGCCCCGCTGCTACGCGTTTTACCCGATCTAGAGCCCCGCTGCTGTTGCTCTTCCCGAAGCTTCTTCAATTTTTTCAAATATACCGGGCGAGTATTTTCGGTAACCGGGCCTGGAGTGAAACCAAAGCGCTTTAATTCGGAGAAAAGCTCCTCATCCGTTAACTGCGTTGACGCCATCTTGGACAAAACTCTCTGAGAAGGTTGTGTAGCGGAAATGACGTAGGGGGGAAGTGGTAGACAAACTGGGCTGCGTTCAAAGTCAAATGCTGTTTGTAAATTATTTGTTAGCTGTGTTGTAATTCTTTTTTCCGTCAAAGGCCAATATATGATATTCCTGGTGTGATTCTACAGCATCAGCAGCTGTAGCAAAAATCGTTTTTGTGTGTGCGCAAATATCAGAATTAACCTTTAAAAAAAAGGGAATATAGCCTTCTAAAAAGCTATAACTGTAATGATAAACCTATAAGGATTTTTGTGACAGTAGCCTACTCCACGTGGAAAATGTGTTGAATTTAGTGACATTCAGTGGCAAAACATGGCTACTTCCTTACAAATGTGTTATTCCCGACAAATTAAGAGAGATGCACTAGACACGTGTGCAAATAAGCCTATACCTTATTAAACCTGTTAAGATTTTTTCGTGTAAAGATTAAGACACACATTTATTTCAGTTAATGTTCATATGCAGCATTGTTCTGTAGAAAACAATGATTATTTTGCCAATCAAACAAACCATAAACATAAATCTTAAGGTTTCTCTGCACCTTAGTTTCTGCAAGTTTTTTCATACATGTTTTTAAGTTATTAATCTGCTTATATCACTTCTTTATGTATTTTAAATTGCATTTATACCATCCCTTTTTTACATTTGATCTAATTTCTATTTCATCTTAGTATTTATCTATTGACATTTGTATCTTGATTCAACTCAATGTGTAACTAATGTACATTTTAGATATTCAGTTTACCAATGTATATATTTTTTTTCTATAAACTAACAATGATGAAATGGATGTCTGGGATGTTTGGGTTTTCATGTCACCTATGTTCTGTGAATCGTCTTGGTGAAACACGCACCGCAGATTGGTCAAGAGCAGCATGTTTATCAATCAATCATGTCTGTTAGAGAGGATCTGAGACAAGGGACAGATACACAAGTTATAATTTACTTTAATTAACATCGGAGATAGGGCGTTTGTGCTTCATTCATGTGGTGTTGGAATAATCGGTAAATTAAGTTCCAGACTGGGAATATTCACATTCCATTAACATTGAGAAAAAGGGCATGCCTTGGCAGAGGTCTGCACTCTCTATGTGGCTTTCTATTTGCACATTTTTAATGGCTTTATCCTCATCCAGATACTTTCTCTTATCTCCACGATAATACACAGCGCTGTAGAGGAAGGTCTGGCAATGCAAGACTACAGTACTGTTATTGTCAAATTGGGTATGTCAGCTGAGTTTTGTTAAGAAATGCTTTCCACTTTTAGAATTAAAAGGCATATTTTCAAGCAATTAAAATAAACAAAAAAGGCAACATTTTTACTCACAATTATTATACAATGTATCTCCCTCATATGCAGATGCAAGGACCGGGTATCCTTAAAGGATTTCTGGTATCAGTATATTACCGATACTGTGACTTTGATAGTGGTTCCTGAAAAATACTTTTTTCCGTACCCAGCCCTATGTGAGTGAAAGTTCTCACCCCTATTAATATTTTAAAGCCAGTTGGTATGCGCTCCACATTCTTTTGGGAAAAAATATAAAATTAATTTAAAAGGTTTGGGGGGATAAAGTATGACAAAAGTTATAATAGTAATGCTAAATAAATTTTTTCCTGCTGCTCTGAGGCAGTAGGAAAAACTTTGCACATATTGCTAAAATATGTTCCAGAAGAGCAATCCATATGTCCAATACCTCTTGGATAGTTTTCCCCCATACTTTTTCCATTTGGAAAATACGTCAATCTTTATTTTCACATGACTGTGGCAGCGCCATAAGAATATTAAACAAAGTTTACAGTAGTTAAAAGACAAAAGGAGACCAGCAATATAAACCATAATCAACTAAATAAACACAATAACAGAAAAACAGAAATGTGCCGTTGTCCAGTAAAAAACCAAGAGTAAAGTACAGCTCATTTAAGACATGCACAACTGAAGTTTGAAAATGAAAAACATTACATGTGGTAGTTTTATTAAATCATTCATTAAGAACAGTTGAAGCAAGGCCTTTATAACATTTACCCATAACCCGAGGCTTGAGATTACTCAGGAATTACATAGCATTTCTCTAAAACGTTTACATAACACTCCTCACCAACAAGCACCTCAGTACTAAACTGTACATTTACACTATTACAATATGTACAATAACATATATTAATATTATTAACTGAATATACAACAGGTCATCTTCCTGATATGAACATGAGAGGGGTGCAGTGAAACTGATGGAATATAAACCACTCATTTTTGACAACATTGAAAACATTCAACAATAAATTCAGTTTCAGAATAAATCAGTGGAATGGTAAATATGAAAGCCTACTGAGAAATACTGTTGGAAAAATATACTTTGAAAAATGCACTTCCTAAATTTGTTAGAGCACCCACCAGTGCCTCATTTGACAAAATGTCTTACAACTCACTGCACAAAACATGTCTAGGGCAGGGCATGTGCTTCCATGGAAAATATAAAGTACTTCTAAGTCTAAATATCTTAAAGGATAAGACATCTGATATACTATATTCATGGTATTGTCAACCAAACCCATGAAAAAACATCATGACGTGATATATCTGATTTTTCTGTGCCCTATAGCTTCGTTGCACTTTGGTTTGACTTAATCCCGCATACACTATAACACAAAATGTGGGTTTATCCGCCACTGAAAATAGTCCCCAGCAAACGCGCAATTTCCTCCTGTTTCAGTTACATTTGCTCAATTGATAGTCAACCAAAATAAAAATATTGTAGACAGTGTAACAACACTTGGTGGAAACCTAGCATATGGCTGTTGGTGTATGCTCAATGTGCTTAAATGTGCCCAAATTCTTAGTGATAGTCAGTGGAAGTGTCTATAATGTAAGTTTCTGGATTTTAAATATCAATCTGCAATTTTCTAAAGTGTTCCCTGTAATAAAATTGGATTAAAGTAGCACATCATAACATGGTTAACAGTCAAATAATTGAGGACTGCTTTATTTCAATAAATTCAACAATATATTAATTCTGTTTTAAACAGCTGTTCTGGATTACTCATCAAAAGTATCATTGTGCTATTTCAGTTACTGTGGGTAATAACTTTAGTACTATGTACAATTATTGTACAACATGATAAAGCTGATTTTAAAACCAGAAGTTATGGTATTAATGCCAGCAACTCCAGAATAAAGCTTTGTCTCTCAGGAAAGTTACTAGCACTACCCTGACTACAGCTGTTTGTTCTAAACAATAATATGTGCGGTAAGCTGTCACTGCAGCTTAAATGGATTAAATGATTGATTCCGTAGATAAAGACGTTATCAGTGGAAACAGTGTCTTGGCTATTAATTTTGAAAGAGCGATGGCCAATGGAGAAACTCCAACACTCTACCAACCAATGATGTTAACTCACTTAGTTAGTCGCTTTGCTGCGGTTCAGCGGCTCACTGACTGAACTGGAAAGTGTCAAAAACACAAGGTGAGTCGCAAATAGGTTGCTTGGGCGATGCTAGTGGGTGCTATATCAAATCAAGTAGTGTACATTTAAGTCCTTCAGATGGCTGTGACATATGAGTGCATTTCTGTTTCAAAACTTTACTGATATGGAACTACTTAATTTGACTTTACAAAAGCTCTATTGGCTACAAAAAGTAGATAGTGGGTGAGATAAGCAGAAGTCTGTAGTGCAGAGACGCCTGTAAAGATCACTGGGGTTCACCAGGCACAGACAGGTTAGGTTTCAGCTCTAAAATCAAGGGCTGTACCGAATAGTTTGATGCTTCATTCACAAGTTTAACATTCAAATTCTAAATCAACAGTCAAACGCTGCACAGCTGTTTTTTTAGGCATGTCTATTCATTCTGTTTAAACCAGACAAAGGTTAGATTACACCAATATTATTAGTATTAGCCTAGACTATTTAGATTTAGATTTCAGCAGTGGCTGCATAGGATATTTCTGACTCATGTTATCCAAACATTTCCACTCCAGAGCGTTGGAAAGTCAGAAAATCTAAAATATATTGGAAAAGATAAATGTGAAAATTACTTATAATGAATTACATTGCATTAATTACAATACAACATTTTCACTGGGGCCACATAACGGTTTGCTCTCCTGCTTGCCGCACAGCCAACATCTGTATTAATGGGGGGCCTCGCAGCAATCAAACAGCACCTTAAATAACATTTAATCATAAAATCTAACACTATTTTAGTAAATTACTTAAGTCCTTACAAAAAAAGACAAAATTGATTTGATTAAAAAAAAAGAACAATTAATTTAATCACTTTATTCAAATTGAGGATTTTTTTAAGGTGCGATGACATCCTAAAATATGAAAAACGTTCAAAACTTTAATTGAAAACCTCAATAGAAGCTTTGAAGGTGAAAAAGAAGAAGAAAAAAAAAAAGACATTCGGCACAGCCCTTCTAAAATCAAAGTTTTGGTGTACTTCAGGACAGAGACTCACATGGACACTGGGTAATCATAGCACAGGCATATCTGTGGGTTTCCACTGAGCTGAGTTTACAGTGGCCCTACAGCTTTCAGTGCTTCTTCATAGAATCTAGGACACGCAGGATGTGTAGGAAGAGGTTGACAATGTCCAGGTAGAGGTTGATGGAGGCCAGGATGTGCTCCTCAGGAGAGAGCTGCTTCATCAGCAGGTGGGTGTCGTAGATGATAAAGCCACAGAAGACCAGAGCCCCGGCTCCAGCCATTACCAGCTCTGTGCTGTCACTGTTGAAGAAGAGCTGCAGAGAGAACAGAGTCAGCATGAAGGAGGGCTGAGATTAAAGGCTTCTCTTTACAGTGTTTGATGTAAGTTGGCTGCAGAGCGGAGGTACAGAGGCTATTTTAACAGTTAGAATAGCAGTGTTATTCACTAAACGGTCACAAGTATGTGGATAACCCTGTTTCACAGCGTCCACTCTTAGCCTGGGCAGTCTCTAACAACCTAGTCTCGCTTTGCCAGACAATCCTCTACAGATTCACAGAGGAGGGTCTGGCTAGTCCACAGCAGTCTGGGATGTTGGTATTGGCATTTCTTTAAACCAATCACAATCTTAATGGGCGGTGCTAAGCTCCGCACGGAGCAACTGCAAAATAGTGGAAAGGAACTTATTTTGATGGAACATGTGTCCGTTCAAAAGTTGTTAGTCGTGCAACAGAAAACTCCGATTGGACAGATAGTTTAGCTAGCTGTCTCAATTTACTATGCAGAGATCTGAGGAGCAGTTGACCACAGTCCTCAGAAATCCACCAGAATTTAAAATTCCAACAAAAAGAAAGAGGAAAGGAAACGGAAATTGGTGAAAAGAGATGCATCCGGCGGAATTTCCTGCGTCACCGGAGCTACCCCGAAAGTGGATTTCAAGGTCCATACTGTCAATTAAAAGATTTTTTCTTTTTTAACATGTACCTTATTTCCATATGTTTTTGTGTCTAGGTGACTAATGGGAACAACAATCTTTGGTCCAGTTTTAGGCAAGACAACTGCAGCCGGCAGTGGCGAAACAGGCTGCAATGTAACATTAATGGACAATTGTGCATTCAATTCACGTCCACTAAAAGTGCAGTTTTGCCACTGACATGCTCAGATTATTATTCTGCGTTTTAAAAAGATTTTAGAGAGGATCCCACCTAGGCCAACCAATTTTTCAAAAGATGAAACCCCAAAATTGCTAATCACCAAATCTACCAGAATCCAATTAAAAAAAACTGTAATTTTATTATCGCAAAATACACTTCATTCAAAGTTGTAACAAACAATATAAACCCTTTTACATGTGAACATCTGTTGGCTCTTGTTAGGGTGAGCAGTGTGCCATTTATTACTCACATTGGCAGTCCCTTCTTTTTATTTTGGCTGGCTGGTAGTGGGAGGGGCTTAGCAATTAACCCAGTGGCTTGGGTGTGATAAGGCTGCTGGGTAGCAGGGTCCTCAGGAGAGTTTTTGGTGCTGAACAATTGTGAAACTGACTTGACATCGTAGAGAAAAATTTCACTTTAAAAGAAACATTTGACTGTGACTGAATGCCTACTACCTCCAGATTTATTTCTTTTGGGCCAACAAACAATAAAAAAACATATACCAACAAAAACTGTCAATGGATGCTGTCTGGACTGGGGCTCATAGGAAGCCCTCAGTCGGAGCTAGCCGGTGTTGCTGTCCGGAGGTAAGCCAAACACAACCCAATGCCAGCCAGTCCTCTCTTTATAAGTACACTTAATGTCACGAAATAAACTGTCCTGAACATGTTAAGAACCGATTTCTGTCATTCCCATAACACTCTATACATGCAAGTATTGTTTATGGACATTTTAGAGCTGTTTCTTGTTAATTAAAAAGGGACCAATACTGGACCGATTTCTGTTCACATCAGTCATTTAGACACCAATGTATGGTACAAACTATGGGAAGGACGTAGCCCCACCCGCCCCCATCACCCTGGGTGACTCCAAGCTCAACATAATGGAGTCCTTCCGCTGCTTGGGCTTCATCATCTTCCAGGACCTCAAGTGAAAGCTGAACATCAGCTCCCTCGTCAAAAAACAGAGGACGTGCTTCCTGCAAAAGTTTAAGTTCAACTTGTGAAAGACAATGATGGTGCACTTCTACACTGCCATCATTGCGCCCATCCTCACCATCATCATCTGTCACGCTGCTCCCTCTGCTAAAAACTAGGGCCGACTGCAGCATATCATCCACTCTGCTGAGAAGGCGATTGGCTGGATCTACCATCTCTCCAGGACCTGTACGCCTCCAAGAGGCTGAGGCGGGCAGGAAAGATTGTAGCCAATCCTTATCACCCCAGACACAAACTGTTTGAACCCCTCCCCTGGCAGGAGGCTGCGGTCAGTCAGGACCAAAACCTCACACCATAAAAAAAGTTTCCCCCTCAGCAGTAGGCTTTGCCAACAGAGCCCCAGACTCCCACCAACACTGTTTCTTAACTTTTAGTTTCCTGACAATATGACTTTCTATAACAACCCATACCCACACCCATGTGTGTGGTGTGTCTGTTTCTATGTGTAAGCTCATGTCTTTCTCTACACATTCGTAAACAGGGATCAAACTATTTAGGATCACGGCAAAAGTAAAACATGTTTCAGCTTGAGCTTTTGAGCCATGCCTAACTATGCAGCCAAATCGGTTTGCCTTTGTTTACAACTTCCCACTGACTATGTAAGCATTTCATGCTTTCTTTACATGAATATATGCTTTCTTCGCCTTGTGCTGTATATGCTTTACTGTATGATGCTACTGACATTCATCATACTTATCATCTGGCTGTTGGGTATGAAATAAACAGGATAATCCACTCTGGGGAGTGGATGTAAAAATAACACACTCTACAAAGCCAAACCTATTTCAAAAACTTGAACACATATTTATTTCTTACATTCTGCCTTTGTTTTAGTTTCTTAATATTTGTTTCGCCCATATTTAGAGGTTTACACCTTGATGCAGCAGGCCCGGGTTGAACTCCAACCTGCAGTCCTTTGCTGTGTGTTCTCTCTCTCTCTCTCTCTCTCTCTCTCTCTCTCTCTCTCTCTCTCTCTCTCTCTCTCTCTCTCCCTCTCTCTCTCTCTCTCTCTCTCTCTCTCTCCCTCTCTCCCTCTCTCCCTCTCCAAAATGGCTGCTTGTAGACTGACTTGAGGACATTTTTTAATGCCATGGGAGTCACGGCACAGAGTGATGGAGTTGTAGGCAAAACAAAAGGTAAAAACTGGCTTAATGGAACCTCATCTGGCAAAGTCCTCTTTTGACCAAATACATACACTCTTGGTACATGCTAGATAAACAAGATGGAGGTTTAAATGTCCCTGTGATAACTTTGAGAATAGTAAAATCCATTCTCTATATTGTATTCTAAAACTATGTAGTGTTTTGGTGTCTGATAAGCCTTCAGACTTGTGGATTTGTTACTTACACCTCTAGCACCTGTAGTGCCGTTTTCTGTCTGAATGCAAGCCTCTTCTTTGTCTCACTTTTTATCTATATCATATGAAAGACTAATTAATGTCACTTACCCTCATGAAGCTTGCAATGAGGAGGATCCACAGGCAGGCAAACAGTCTGTAAAGAAAGGACAGATCAGGTACAGTAAGTCTGGTGGGGGCTCCCTCTAGAGGAAGAATACAGCTTTGATAAAACCATTGTGAAGCAGCCATGACAAACTCACCCTGCTCCCATTTTGCTGAAGTCTCTCTTGGACTGGAAGGTGTAGACTGTCAGTCCAGCAAACACAGCACAGGTTAGGAACAAGGCTTGCAGTACAGTGGAGTATTCATAGAAGGTCACTGCGGAGAGAGAAATTCAGTCAGGACAGTCTGCAAACAGGCTCAAACAATAGAAAGGGACAAACTCCTTCAAAAACACTTACAAGCTGTGGCCACAGAAATTGCTTCCAGCACAGTCTGAAAAGAATACACAATTATGGTAAATAAAGATTACAGTCACTGAGCATATGATCTAGTATCACAACACGAAACATTCACACTCTACACTGTCTGTGATTGCTGGACAGTGTAGGATTTATTGTAGTGCTCCACCTTAACAAATGTTACATTCATTGGCCAGCTAACCTAAATGTTACGGCCCCCAACATTTAGCCAGTGAGACAACAATTAAGTAATAGAAAACAACAAACAAAAAAGGCTTACAAAAACAAGCAGCAGGTAAAGGTTGACTGGATGTTGGTGTCTGTAGACAGCCAGGGCCAGCAGAAGAACCAGAGAGCCCAGAGCCGAAACCAAAACCAGAGCAGGACTAGGGAAGAAACCAGAACACAGTCAGACAACACGGCCAACACAATCTTCATAAATATTATTCATAGAAGACGTACACTACCAACAATTCCAACATCAGTTGTTTATCAGATTTTTGAAAAAAGTCAACATAGTTTATATAAACATGCAAACATACATACAGTACATACAGTGTCTAGCTTTGCAGAAAATCATTATAAATGCAACACCTATGTATCGGGGTGGCAGCACAACTGAAAGATATCTCACAACTCCCGACAAATCTGGTTTGTGTGATTTGGCTAAAATTTCCCTTTAACATAGGTTTGCATTTGGTTATTGTTGTAGGCTATATGTTCAGTAACTACTGTGTAGGGCTGCAACTAACCATTATTTACATTGTTGATTTGATTAGTTGTTTGGTCTATAAAATGTCAGAAAATTATGAAAAAAGTCGATCAGTGTTTCCCAAATGCCCAAGAGGACGTCCATAAATGTCTTTTTTTGTCCACAACTCAAAGATATTCAGTTAACTGTCACAGAGGAGTGAAGAAAGTAGAAACTATCCATATTTAAGAAGCGGGAATCAGAGAAGTTTTACTTTCAACCCATTGTTTGATTATCAAAATACTATCTAAATGATACAATTAATTTAATGGTTGACAACTCAATTAATTTATGCAGTTCAACTAATGTGCATTGCTTTTGGTTCTCACAGTCACCAACACAAACTGCTGGACAAATACAGTGATTTTCTCCAGAGAGTATCTTAATTACAACACACATAATATATTCACTTCCAAAGTTGTCCCATCTCATCTTAACATCTAATCAGACCATCCTCACCTGGCGTGGACAAACTCCTTGATGGTTTGAGAGAACATGAAGAGGGCAGAGGTGGCAGTGGTCAGAATGATCTGCAAGCTCAGCAGGGTGTACACCTTCCTAAGGAAGTCTGATTAACAAGCAATGGAGTCAAAACAATACAGAAACAGAACCCTTAGCTGGATTGTACACTTGTTTTTCTAAACAGAGGCAATGACACTTGTACATGAGAGCTAACTTTCTAATGTGTATTAAAACCCGGACAGTGGTGGAAAGTAACCTAACTACATTTAATCAAGTATAATTTGAGGTACTTGCACTTTACTTGAGTATTTCAATTTATTGACTCCTCTCTCTACATCTCAGAGGGAAATATATATACACACTTTATTTATCTGACAACTAGAATTATTTAGAAAATTAAGATTAATAATAAAAAATATAATTAACAAATAAATCATGATGCATTATTATTAGATTAAGATAAGATAAACTCAAAGTGTGATGGCAAAGTAAGATTTTTTTTGGTCCCAGGTGAAGGTTCACAAGCTACCCAGCAATATATAAAGTAATTAAGTATATGATTCCAAATTTTCCAAATTAAAAGATAACTTGTATGAATTTTAATCATTTATAGTACTTAAATCAGACAAAAATACTATATACATATTTAGATTTTTCTCTGTTCTGTCGTGACAATAAAAAAAACATTTTAATTTCATTATTTCATTATTATCATTACTTTAGTAAGGACTCATAAATAACTACAAATAACTAATGTAAGGAAAATGTGTTTGTTTTTTATTATGCGTTTCTGGATTTTACAAAAAATATTTTGTATATTAGCCAACATATGGAATATCGGATTTTTAAATTACTAACAACACAGAGTGTAAATTGTAATTTCCCCACTGGACAGTATCAAACAGTATAAATTAAATTAAATTAAATTAAATTAAATTAAATTAATCTACCAGTCTCTTAAACCCCATCCCAACGAGGCTACTTAAACAAACGCTACCCGTGGTTAACATTCCATTACTAGAT
This sequence comes from Etheostoma cragini, assembly GCF_013103735.1. NCBI lineage: Eukaryota > Metazoa > Chordata > Actinopteri > Perciformes > Percidae > Etheostoma > Etheostoma cragini. The sequence goes on from NC_048429.1 coordinate 18,614,045, forward strand.
ATGATCAATATGTCTTTATTAACAGGTTATGTACCGGAGTAATTTAAAGTAGCTGTGATAAAACCTCTTCTGAAAAACCTCCCTTAACCCTGAAGTCTCAGCCAACTATAGACCTATATCTAATCTTCCCTTTCTCTCCAAGATCCTTGAGAAAACAGTAACTAATCAGTTATGTGATTTTCTACATAGCAATAGTTTCCTTGAGGACTTTCAGTCAGGATTTAGAATGCATCATAGTATAAAGGACGGCACTGGTGAAAATGACTAATGACCTAACTGCTTCAGACAAAGGACTTGTCTCTGTACTTGTTTTATTAGTTCTTAGTGCTGCATTCGACACCGGTGGCCATACAATCCTGTTACAGAGACTGGAACATTAAGTTGAAATTAAAGGAATTGCACTAAGTTGGTTTTAATCGTACTTCTCTGAGCGATCTCAAATTGTTAGTGTTAACAAAAAATCCTCCAGGTACGCTAAAGTTAGACATGGCGTTCCACAAGGCTCAGTGCTTGGACCAATTCTATTCACCTTATATATGCTTCCTCTAGGCAATATTATTAGGAAGCACTCCATTTACTTTCACTGTTATGCGAATGACACCCAATTATACCTATCAATCAAGCCAGAAGAAACTAGTCGGTTAGCCAAACTTCCACTATGCACTAAAGATGTAAAATCAAAAATTGCAAAATTCTCTGCATTGGTTTCCTGTAAAATCCAGGATTGAATTTAAAATCCTTCTTCTGACATACAAAGCTCTAAATAGTCAAGCACCATCATATCTGGAAGAGCTCTAAAGACTTCTTGTCCCACTAGAGCATTACGCTCCCAGAATTCAGAGTTACTTGTGGTTCCTAGAGTCTTTAAAAGTAGAATGGGAGCCAGAGCCTTCAGCTATCGGGCTCCTCTCCTGTGGAACCAGAACTCTTTGATAAAGCTTATAGTTAAGGAGTGAGGAATTGTGCCAGAAATAGTTGTTACTAACCTACCTCTGGGGAGTTTACTCCCTGGAGTCCTTATGTTGTTTGTTTTTTTGCCTAGCATGCTGCCTTGGGTCAGGGTGGCACCAAAATCATGATTGCAGCGTGGTCCTGCTGCACTCCTCGCTATGCGGTGACCTGCTACGTCCTGCTATGCTCTGCTGTGCCATGCTGCATCCTGTGGGACCCTGCAGTGCTCTGCTGTGCCATGAACTATAAATACTATTTCTAGTCACTGTTCCATTATCTTTATTGTGACTATTATTGCCACTGTTCATCACACCCCCAACCGGCACCGTTAGACACTGCCTACCAAGAGCCTGGGTCTGCCCAGGTTTCTCCCTAAAAAGGGTATTTTTCCTGACCCCTGTCGCACTAATGCTTGCTGTTTGGGAAATTACTGGAATTGTTGGGTCTTTGTATATTAGAGAGTGGTCTAGACCTACTCTGTGTCTCAAGACAACTGATGTTATGATTTGATACTATACATACAACTGAATTGAATTATAGAAAACTGGCTGCCAGAAATCGACACTCACTAGCTTATTACTCACTTAGAGTTAAACGCTAGCTTTCAGTAAACTTCTGATCTATTAGATAACAGGAGTCTAGCGTTTTCTGTAGCCTATTCCATAACAACACCTTTTTCTCGTCTCGTGTTTCAATTACCACACCGCTGTCCTCTGACAAAAAGTCACATCCTGAGATTGATAATGTTGTCAGACACAAACAATCTGAACCTGTCAGTACCATTAACAAATCACTTTTCTTGGACAAAATGTTGGACAATGTTGACCAAAGTGATTATTGTTTCTTGTCTATACATATGAAGATAAAACAAGCCACCCGAAATGGTTTGACTGTTGTTACAGGTGATTTCTGCCAAGTTACAGTAGGGTCACAAATTCTGACAACAGCTGTCAGATTATGCGACCCCTTGGACAAGGAGCAACAGCGCCCCCTACAGTCACAAAATACGATGGTCACAGAATTTGGTGTTACACCGGCTCGCCTTGCAATCTCGTTCAACACTGGACCAAATTCAAAGATTTTTGGTCATATCAGTCTATTATACATAAATGCAGGGGGAAATGGGGCCCAGGTTTAAAAAAAAAAACAGTAGTTACCCTTTACTGCCTCAATAATTATAATCCAATAATATGCATGTATGCATTACTTTGAAATAAACCATTATCTTAGTAGCCTACTTTCACTTGTTGTACGTATGCTTTGATGATAATTTGCTGTACTTTTACTTAAGTAATATTTTGAATAAAGGAATTCGTTTTAGGCCTACTCGTTAACAGTATTTATACGCTGTATTAACGTTAGAAACGTCTACTTAAAATAAAAGATTTCAGTAACGTTACTTCTTCCACCACTGCAGCTGGATAGGTTTCTGTAATAGTAGCTAAACATAGGTTTGGACCCGGTACACGCAGCTCGTTGATCTTAACAGCAGCTAGGTGGTAGTGGTAGTACTTCAAGCCAACAACGGCAAGTAAAGCCTATGAAAAATCAATGCTAACAACATTGACACTGTAGCTAAAGTAATGTTTTAACTAGTGCTATCCAGTTAATACTGTGCTGGCTTTTTGTGACACCAAGGTAATACGTGGTTGTCAATGATATAATGTTAGCTATAATAACAACAGTCAGTGGCAGAATATTTCTAGAGTAGCCTAAGTAACGTTTAACGTTACTAGCGTTAGCTGACGTGGCTAAGTACCTTTGACACTACGACGCAAGCTTTATTTCGCTTACCCATACGTATCTGGACACTGGCTGTAGCAACATTCGTGCCATAGTTGAAGTCGTCTTCAATAGAAGACCTGGGGTATGTTTCACTACTCATCTTGGTACTTTTCTCAGCTAACGTTAGATAAAGAAAGACAGATTCTGTGGATGGAAGAGAATACGGAAACCCGACGGAAACACTGAGACACTGGTGTTTACGATGCAGTGACGTCGGCGAGCTAAGTAAAAAAAAAAAATAGCTCTCTTTTTTTTCACAATCTTTATTGAATATGCACAATGGCCAATGCTGAGTGACAATAATTAGCAACCTGAAAATAAAACAGTTTCAGGTTGCACATAGAGAACACAATACACTACCCTTAAATATTTTACAGGATAAATGTGTGGAAGTATGTTGCTAAACATAACGTTGAATAGAAACAATAATTTTTTGATAAATAAACAATGTGAGTTTTTTTTTATTGGAAGGATTGTAACAAAACATGCTCAACCACTCAGCTGGCTGACTCAGTAGCACATAAGTAGGATAAGGGACACCAATAACGAAACAATGGAAACATCACCATTGATTCAATACAATAACAAAATGGTGCCAATAAAACTTAAAGGAATTATGGATTGGACTTTTTGGGCCCTACCTTGACCCACAACCCGGCACAACTGACCAGGTGTTTTCTGACATGCGGCCTATTAAGCTACCTTTGGAAAGAAGGTCTGGAGCAATCTCAAGCTGGGGTTTTTTGGTCCAGTTTTTTTGTCAAAGAATGACCTGTGTGAAAAGAATTTATTCCATCAACACTCAAAGGACAAGTCCTGAGTCACAAACTGCTTAAACAACAAACTTGAGTATGAAAACAACCCACATTTCTTTTCAGGTTACACACATCAAAGTTTTACATTGAAACTGTAATTTCCTGATAATGGCAGAGCCATCACACTTTGAGTTTATCCTACCCAGATGAAGAGTTTGTGACAAGCTATATACTGTATGTGTGTGTGTGTGTGTGTGTGTGTGTGTGTGTGTGTGTGTGTACAGCCTTTACAAAAAAGCAGTACAAAAAAACTTTCTGATGGCCTGATGCTTTTTGTTTTAAAAACAAAATATTGGGGCCGCGGATCCTCTGTTGCCATGGTCTCTGAGATTTATTTCACAAGAGGGTCCTCGTCATCTATACAATACTGTACAATACTATATAATACATGAGGAACATTAAGGGCAAGATATTGCTTATGACCACAAAAAAGAATAGTTAATATACAACAAATATAGATTACAAGAAGCAAGGGGACATAAAAGATTGTAAAACTTGACGATATTAAGGACAATAGAGGAACAAAAAAGGAGGGGGACGGGGAATTATATCTCTTCTTCTCTATATAAATGAAATCCTTCCTGTCATATGAGTCTGGGTGTCATGTTGATTTGTTCTTAGATGCAGTTTGGGCTTTTGACACTGCTGAATGTGGGTCTTCAGGGAGTTCCCACTTCCTCCATGTCCACAATTAACCAAACCTGTATGAACACATTTTACCTAGTAACAGTGTGATGGAAATTAATGACTGGCTAGTGTCATGGAGTGGGCTGTCTTAGGGCACTCAATATTTGTGCTCAGCTCTATACTTTCACTTTAGTTTAGCTCTTCGAAGAAAGCAGATACACGCATCTGTTAAACTACAAAAAAGGATCGGATCAATCATGATGATTGCTTGGTTTCTTACAGCACTGATCGCTGTCTCCTTTGCAGCTGAATCCAAACACAGTAAGTACTATTTTTTTGAAGCTGTAACTTAATCAGAATCCGGTTTATTATCAAGTAGGTTTTCACATACAAGGAATTTGCTTTAGTGTTTTGTTGCGTAGACAAGAAACATACAAAAAAAATAGATTACAATCAAAATGAAATACAATTTAAAATATGAGGCACTATTAACCTTGACCTTTACATTTCACTGAATAAACTATGTCAAGTAAAATGGCCTCCATCTTTGATTTCTACCAGCAAACTAGATTACAGATCAATAATCAGGATGTATGTTTCTAATGGCCAGCACATATTACAAACGGGCAACAAGGTGTATATCTTTTAGAAGCTGCTCGTTCTCTGTAAGAGCCTGATGTAAGAGTCACAGTTAAAAGAGTAACACGTTACAACTTGTCTGTCATGTTTTAATTCGGTGGAATTCCCCTCAACAATCTGAATTTAGTTTCGTTTTCCTGTAATACCATCTCTAGTGTAACAGCGCTCTCCACTGGTACACACAGATACTGAAGAAGAGTTGTGAGGATGACGCTGGAACATTTATTGCATTTTTCAGTTTTTTAGTAAGTTAACATTGAGGGGATTTGAGGTGTACTTTATAATGGGAAAGCAGTTAGTACAATGTAGATTTGTTGTTGTGTGTCCATACCACCAGCAAAACTTAATTGTTTTAAAGTGAAGTGCTTTCACTTGTGCATTGGCTGTTTAGCATAATTTCCTTATCTTTGTTTCCTCCAGCCTCACCCAAGGTTCAGGTGTACAGCCGTAATCCAGGAGAGTATGGGAAAGACAACACACTGATCTGCCATGTGACTGGCTTCCACCCCCCTGACATCACCATCCAGGTAATGAAGGATGGAGTGGAACTCCCCAATGCCAAGCAGACCGACCTGGCCTTCAAACAGGACTGGCACTTCCATCTGACAAAGACTGTGGGCTTCAAACCCATGGAGGGAGAAAAGTACACCTGCAAGGTCACCCATGGGAGTACCGTAAAAGACTATGCTTGGGGTGAGTGTGGATCAGCTCAAATATGTGTGTAATATTCTCATAAACGAGGAGAAATTGAAACTGTCTAAGCATGTGATGCAGCCGGAAAAGTCAAGGCAATAAAAAGAGACAATAGGAAGAAAGAAATAATAGCAATAAACTTCAAAACATTCAGAGACCACATACCTTTGCCAAGGCCGAAATGTTCTTTAAATTTATAGAGAACTGCGATATTTATTTATGTGCATCTTGATACATGTATGCAGCAGAATTATAGACACCATGCATAAAGTAATTTGCCTGAGACAAAATTAAATCAAATTTGATGTAAAACATGTTAATGCATATGGAGTAAAGATTCAATGCTGCTTCACCAGCTTTTCTGAGATTGATTAAAAAAAACGTATGTATGCTTTTTCTTTTTTGATAGAGCCAAACATGTAACTGTCAGCAGGCCCAGACTGGTGAGTTCTCATCTTTATTGTTCAGTGAAGCTACTTCAGCATTTTACACCAGGAGTGTCACGTTGTATTGTCAGACGTTGATTTGTTGTTGTCTGCTGCAGGGTGCTTTCTCTGTCCGGATTGATGTTGGATGTTTTGACCCCATTGCTATAATTCTTCACGTCTCCAATCAACAGGATCATAGTTTCTCCGAACACCCTCACTTTTCTTTTAACAAAACATAAATATCAATATCACATTCAGGGGAATTTTCATTTACTAATTTAATATGAGAGAATGCATGGGCTGCGGGACATTTAGTAATTTGTAATTTAGCAGTGTGTGGCTTAGATTGTTTATATTCCAGCCTTTAAAATGTATTCATATTAAAATGAAATTTATTTTCTGTACAAAACTGTTTAGCTTCAACATTAATTATTTCCTGTACCTAAATGAGGCAATCAAATTGTAATTGGTCAGATTTATAATACATGAATTGAGTTTTCTTTCTGCACCAAAGAAATGTTTGTTGAACCATTTGGATTTTTCCTTTAAGGTAGGGTTTGTTTTATGCCCTCTATTGAATAAATGCCTCTTAAAAATGTCTTGATGTCCTCATTTTTTTTAAACACAAACCTCTACAATGTCTGCTTGTATTAGGGACATTGATCAACATGTTGTCTTTGTTGCTTTGTGAAGTAGAAAATGGTAATGTATCCATGTCAGATGGGCACAAAAGTCACTAAGTCACCTAGAATTTTCACTTTCAGGTCAGAGTTCTAACTAAGACAAATGCAGTGGATAGCTGCCTTCTATATGGGATCACAGAATACCTGAAAGACAGCTGTCCCTAAATGCATACTGTACATACACTACAACATACACACTTTAAATATCATGAGAAACAAGTCATTTAATAATTTAGAAAGTTGAGTATCAGCAAGGTAACATTAAGATAATGGGAGTGATATTTGCTGTTTGTTGTGTCATAACTAACATTGACCTCTGATCAGTAACTTCACTAAAAGTGGATTTTTTATTTCAAACATTGTTTTATCATTGTGATGGCAGATCCATCTCAGTAGCAATATTTCATGCTACTTGATTGTCATTTTGAGGACTAGCTGGAAATGGACCACTTGGCAGGTAAAGAACAAGTGAATGTTCATAAATTAAAAACATGGAGCTTAAAATCAGCCCTTGCTTGGTGATCAGGTGATCCAACAATAACAATAGACCTGTGAGATATTGTACATTTCTTTTATAGTGAACTTGCTCCATCAATAGGCCTTTCCCACAGCAGACCTGTTGAAGTGTCACAGCAGGAAAAGCAAAGGTGCAAATTAAGATTAAGAAAGCTGAATTCCATTTAGAATGCTTTGAGTTCAGCCGCACGATATTTACCAGGGCCAACATTAGGGTAGTTGGTGTGCTTTTCCTACTTTCTTCACTCTTTATTTTACAAAAAGTCATACTATATAGTTGTAAAAACAAAAAAAAACTAGGCAGTAAAAAACAAGAACAAAAGATGGGACAAGAAAAATCCATTTAACATCAACATTTTAGAACGTCAGAGTTTGTGTGTTTATGTACATCATGTGATCATTTATTAACTTAAGGGTATTAATGAAATGAAGGGCTTGTTTTTAAAATCAAATAGAATTGTGCCTTACTTATAAAGTGCAGGAAAGTTGTCTTGGTTCCTGACCCTTTTGTCTTTTGAATATGGAATTTTGCAAGGAAATAAAAAATTCAATCTATGACATCATATTAAACATATTCATATTCAAACATATCAAAAAATTATCTTAAGTTTATTTTTCAGAAAGTTGTCTGACGTCCAACCAGAGCATTTTGTATAAAGACAGTGAAAAATTAAATGGGAAATTTCTCTTCTTCGGGTTCATAGAAATCACAATTGAAATCAACATGCAAGCACATCCCCTGTACTTTTCCTACTATAACAAGTCAAAATGTCTGAGAAATGCCTATCAATTGACTAATTTAAGGCATTGAGTTTTATAATCACATTCGGTGATTAATCACTGTACTATAAACAAACTACCTAAAACAATATGCAGTTGAATGTTGTCATTCTGTACAGCCAAGGTATATGCAAAAACAAAAGTTGTTAGCTAGGATACTCTATATATATATACATATATATATTTTTAGGAAAAACATGTCATTGTAAATGACAGATAAAATTAACCTTGGACCATTTCAGAATATACCCACTGCTGTGGTTTACTTTTCTTTTCAAATGACAAAACAATAATTACTGTATGTCAATAGTATGCCTATCTTTGCGTGGGAGGAATAACAGATAGACATACGATCGTGGGCAGCTCAAACTGCGCCACCGAGGGCAACATGTCGAAGTAAAATCTACCTAGCAACACTTCGTCTTGATTAATCTATTGGTGGAGTAAGTGGACCACCTCCCGGATGTACTTCAGTAATTTCGCCCGACAGCGTCCCCGCCGTTAAACAGACAGAACTCCCGAATAATACATTTACTTTCGTTTTGCCTCGCGGGGAAGTTTAATTTGACGAATACACTTTTCTGTAACTTTACAGAGACCAACTGAAGGTAAAACCATGAAGACATTTGTCTGCGCAGTTCTCCTCGGTATACTCTGTATTCCTCTTTCAATCGCCAAAGAATGTAAGTAAACTACTCTACTTCTGTATATGACAATATATTTACAAATGGCGCTGTGGTATTACACGGAAGCCTCTGAAATGGCAGGTAGGACCAAAGGGTTCGGATATCACGTTCCCGTTTAGTTTACTGCCTACTTAAACACAACATATGAAGAAATAGTCAAATGACTAGTTCACCATAAAAGTAAAGTAGAAACTGTGTGTTAGAATCTTGAGGGGTCAAATTACTTGTTAAAAACAATGAAGCAGTGCCAAACACAATGCCACAAGGTTGTATTAGGTAATAACATATAATGATCAGTCTGGTTGATTCTACTACAGCATATTTTTGTTTAATAGTAGGGTAAAAGGGTCAGAAACTATAATGTATTAAGTAGAGCAAGTAAGGGAGTTTTATATACTTTAGTCTACCAGCTAGTATTATCATATTTACATCAAATACTTTCTGTACATGTGTGAAAGTTTTTCTGTTTCTTGGTAGGGTCACCCACGGTTCAGGTGTACAGCCGGGAACCAGGACACTTTGACAAAGTCAACACTCTCATCTGTCATGTGAGCGGCTTCCACCCACCAGAGATCACCATTGAACTGCTCAAGAACGAACAGGCTATGCCAGGAGCCAAGCAGACCGACCTGGCCTTCGATGAGAGTTGGCACTACCATCTAACCAAGCACGTGCCCTTTACCCCAAAACAAGGAGACAAGTTTGCCTGCCGAGTGACTCACATGGGAAAGTCCACCACACACGTCTGGGGTATTTGTCTGCCTCTCTGTTTTTTTCTTTCTTTGTCTACTGTCTACCACCATTAATTACAGTATTAGGTTTACAGTGAAAGAATACTCATTTAAAATAAGAAAAACAACAACAAAGGATTTACACATAACACTACACTGTATAACAATCTCTAAATTTCACTATTAAACTAGAAAATGCATTTCCTGCGGAAAATGCGTGGGAATGCTGAATAGCTGAATTGCAAAATCTTACCTGGTTGAATGGCTAAAATCAGTAAGAAGAAGCTTAAATCAGTAAGAAGAAGCTTAAGTAGTAGAAAATAGTAGAAAAAAAGTAGGAATGGCTTTAATTAAGTTTAATAACACCACTAATGTAAAAAAAGGTATGCTAAGGCTAAACTGTGTAAATTGCTTAAATCAGTAAGAAGTTGTTGAAGTAGTAAGAAGGGTTGAATAAAGTAGAAATGGTTTTTAATTAAGATGAATAACAACAGTAATGTAAAAAAAGGTGGAAACATTCAAAAAAGAATTGAAATGCTAAAGCAAACCTGAGATAGAGCTTAATTCAGATGTTAGTAGTAAAAAAAAGTTGAAAAAGTAGGAATGGTTTTAATTAAGTTGAATAACATCACTGCACTATAAGGAGCCAGAGCTAGATTTTAAAAGTTGAATGGTTTTGATAACTAAAAGTCTGCAGAAGATTCGGACAACCAAAAAACGTACGGAATAATCATAACGGGGCTAAAAGCCTTTCTAACATTAGTGATGAACTGCCTTGATGGGATTTGAACCCGGATCCACCACATCAATCGCATGGCATGTAACCACTGCGCTACCACTGAAATATCATCTTGAACAAACAACATGGTAATATATAATTTATCTGTGTGTCTCTGTGTGTGTATGTCTGTGTGTGTGTGTGTCTCTGTGTGTTGGTGTGTGTCAGTGTGTGTGTGTCTCTTTGTGTGTGTCTCTGTCTCTGTGTGTGTGTCTGTGTGTGTGTTTGTCTCTCTGTGTGTGTCTGTGTGTGGGTGTCTCTGTGTGTGTGTCTATGTGTGTGTAGAACAGCATTCCCACAAGTACATTACTATACAGTAGTTTGTGTATTTGTTTCAAACACAAATATAAATCACATTGAAGAAATATCTAATGCATGTGAGGATAATGTGGTAGAGCTTATAAAAAAACCACACCTAAAGGACATATCAAATGTAAAATGTAAAGATGCAAAATCACCAGTACGTTTAAAGTATTAGTGTTCTAAAGTGGGAAAAAGACTAGGATTCCACAGATGTTTTTTTAACATGTTTTTATTTTTTCTCTACAGAATCAGATATGTAAGATCTATGCTCCGCCTTGCTCCAGGTGTGTACCATATTCATTCTAAATGTCATTTTTAAATTCAGTAAACAAGTCATTTGTGCATTCCTATTTCTGAGTGACACGATTTTTATCCTTTGTTTGAAAACCACAGGTCTTCTCAGTATCAGGAAGATGGAGAAGATTGGATTGATTATCTGTAATCTTGTACTTTATTGTGAAAGTTTATAAAATGTCAGACACAATTGCACTTACACTTATTTGTATATTTTCTATCAGAAATACGAAATGGCAATAAAGCTTCATTAAGTAATAGTTGACCACTAGATGTTTCAGTTAGTGTGTAGACAAACAGGAACAGATCAATAAATAAGGTGTAGGGTAAGATAAGATAAATACAATACATGCCTGTATGAGTACTCGTCCATTCTACTTATTTCTCTAAAAGAATATGCATGAACAAAATATGAAATTGGTTTTTAGTTAACTTGAATGATGGACGTTGACATCTGCTGTTTGACATAAGGCTTAATGTCAAGTCAGCTTTGAGCCCACAAAAACAGAGTAACAAAAAACCTTACCATTATATTGCTTAATGGAGCTTTAAGGAAGAAATTAAAGATTGGAGATGGTAATGCTTGCATTCTGTGTTTTAATGCTTAATTGTAAAGGCTAAGTACTTTAATCTTAACCCTTCTTAATAATTTGAGAACAAATTAAATTGCTTTTTAATTATCTTGTGTACATTTTATTTTGTGAAATATTAAGCTTATCATTTTCCAGGTCATTATGCAAAATGACTTGCAAACCTGAGCACTTGTTTATCTCAGTTGATGCATATTGAAATATTAGGCTATGTAAATGTTTACAATATGGTGATGTGGGTAATAAAAGTGTCTATCACCCTTCCCTGTTATTCTTATTGTTCATATATATAACATTTCACTCTAGAGTTTCATAATGTTTTGCAGGGAAAGGGGCTTTTGCAGTGAAATATTAGCTGCACTCAAGAGTCCTAAGAGTATTTCTTCATGTCCGTCAGGTGAACATATGAACAAATAAACAGGCTGTGCAGTAATTATTATTCTTGTTCAAACTGGCAATTAACAAACCCCTTCCTATAACGCAATTTCAATGTAAGTGATAGAGGAGAAAGTTCCAGAGGGGAAATTAAGTAAAACTTCCCGAGGAAACAAAAAAGGGGAACTTTATACTAAAATACGTTACTTTGGAAGGTGCACACTTCATTTGATCAACATCCTGCCTTCAGATACATCTTTGACCATATCTTTGCACAGAACAAGATATGTGGATTTTGGCCACCATAACTTTTATTGGAGGCACAAAACGAAGGAATCTGAATTGTTAGAAACATTGGATTTTACTATTTACTATTTGGCTATTGGATTGAAACTAGGACTACAGTTGAAAATTAGCCAACTGGCTAACACTGGCACATTTACAGAAATGTTGATCAATGTGCATTGTCCTAATCAAATAAATCAATCTTAACCGAGCGCTCTCTATCATATCAGAGCCATCTCTCCACTGCTACATATTTCATATAATTGGGAACTCTTTAAGACTACCGTGAGGAGACAGTGCTGTCGAAGCCCAGATGGTGGAAAAACACTATATATGAATATGTACATATACAAGTAGTTATAAAAGTGTGTATATTGTTAACAAAAAAACTAACTATCACGTGTTCTTTGATTTGATGAGGAGGAAGAAAGGCTGAGAATTAAGAAAAAGGTTTAATGAAACAGCATGATGAAGATGATAGGACAAAGACAATACAACACAAAACATATTAACACTGCAGATGACAGCGGACTTGATTCATGCTTCTCCCTGATGGAGTCACATGAGACCAGACCAGAATATTCCTAAATCACACACATTTATCCCCTGCACCTGAGGGCGGTTCCTTTTCACTTGGTGAATTCAAATGCATTCCCAATTGGTCCGCGATTGGAACGCCATTGGCACGGTAACATGTTGAGCGCATTTTTGCTGTCCAATGAGGAAGTAAATCATCCTCATGAAATCATTATCATGTAAATGAGAAATTCGAACAAAAGTACAGTTAATCAACATTGTATTGTCTTAGCCTAGTCTTCTAGACTTCAGGGGGTAGGAGACAGAAGGTTACTTCCTGGTGTGAAGCAAAAGGCTTCTTTCTATATGTTAAATGCCAGACTTGACCTGATTAATTCTTTAGAGTCAGAGGAACAGAGGGGGAAGGTGAGAGACAATAGGGCCGTCTTGACCTCTTCACAGAAACACTGCATATTTTCATAAACAGAAATATATTTTCAAAACATTGTTTATAACTTTTTATAACTCAACAATATATAGGCCTATGTATATATATACGTATATATCAAGACTGTAGTCAAGACCACCTTTGTTGAGTCCAAGACAAGTGCAAGACCAGGACTAGTTGAGTCCAAGACAAGTGCAAGACCAAGACTAGTCGAGTCCAACAAGTGCAAGACCAGGACTAGTTGAGTCCAACAAATGCAAGACTAGGACTAGTTGAGTCCAAGATCAGGACTAGTCGAGTCCAACACAGGTGCAAGACCAGGTATAGTCAAGTCCAAGACCGGACTGTACTACAGCCCTGTTATATATATATATATATATATATATATATATATATATATATATATATATATATATATATATATATATATATATATATATATATATATTTTGCTCCAGGTGTGTACCATATTCATTCTAAATAAATAAATAAATAAATAGGCTATATATATATATATATATATATATATATATATATACACACACACACACACAGTATGTACACACTTTTAGACTTACTTGCCAGGATAGAAATGGATAACTGTCCATTAAAAATCATCATCATCATCCTTAATCAACATTATGATCTCCCCACATTGCTGTCTATATCCACTAGGCTAGGGAAATCCCCCCCCCCAAAAAAAGTAATCTTTAAAAAAAACGCATTACTTCTGATTACAAGCTACTGGAGGAAGCGTAACTTACATCGTGCGACATCCTTCCACAATTGTTACTTCATATGCGGTTGTTTGACTGTGGAACTTGTTTTTTTGTTGAATATACAGTATAATATGGTAAAGTGCGCGCAAGTTTACTGATGACGTCCTCAGTCAGCTATCTAGCGGGCGGATAGTTAAATTTCCGCATTTGAGCAACACTGAAGCACAACAACACTATAGTAAGTGGACCAGTGTCCTCCTCTCGGAGCGCCTGCTCAGATGGACTCGTCAACTTTCCTCTACGATGTCCCTCCGGTTGTCGTCGAAAGATTCTGTCAAATAATGGACAGTGGAGATGACAGGTTCGGATGGCGTGGACTAGGTGAGGAACAGCTTTTATCATTGTGGGTGGAGATTTGGGTTGAGTTTGATTGACACAGGTCTAGCGCAGCCACATATAACCATAGACAGTTATGAAGAAATAACAGGTTTTCACCTTCCAACTTTGACATTTAACTCGTCTCACCCATGGTCGCGCCCATAGGGTCCCACCTGCATACAAATCTATTCAAATTCCAAAGAGCTTCATTGGCATGAAAGTTTAAAAAAGAGATGTACAAATGATCAAATATTCTTTGTCAAATAACCAACATTAAGATTATTTTATATAATTATTACAATATTACAATAATTTTATTGTTGTCACTGAACCTGAACTTGGTTACGACCTATCTGTGCTTTATATCTCTGACAATGGAGATATATTATGCTCTTCTGGCCAGAAAACACTCTTTTAGTTTCACTCAAATTAATAAAGATCTAGTTTATTAAATCAAGTTCAATTTTATCAGTTAACTTACATAGCAGTAAATGGGGAATGAATGGTGTATACAGACTGCTTTCCTCTGAGAGCTCACTTTGACATGGTTTAATGTCCACCGTTTGTCTTGATCTCCAGCTATCCGAGTTTTCCCCAGCTTGTTAGAAGTTCGCATGTTGGAGCGTGTGGAGGCAGCAGGTCGGAGTCCCACGAGAGAGCTGCTGTGGTCCTGGGCTCAGGAGAACTCAAGAGTCCAGGACCTACTTAAGGTGCTGCAAGACATGGGCCACCTTAGGGCCCTGCAACTCTTCCAGGTTAAAGCTGGAGGTCAGTTACAAACAATTAACGGCAATAATGATTACATCTATTGCTATTCTATTGATATTGTATTGCTCTGCCTTTTCTGTTGTTTTTGTTTTATAGTATTTTGTTGTTGTTTCTTACTGCGGTGATTTTGTAGGGGAGTGCATCTACACAGAAGATAAAAATGAAAATTATCTTTTCTATTTTAAACCATTCTTTGTTGAACTTTAATGCTTTACAAACACCAGAGGAAGTCATCGCTGTGACTACTTCTGAAGGGATTTGGGAGAGGGAAATTTGGTAGAAATCTGAACCGTAACGTTGGTTTGTGACGGATGACCCCTTGTTTCTTTAGGGTAACTATTTTAGCTTTAGCCTGGCTGGTAGCAGCTTTCTGCTTGTTTCTTTAGGCTAACTCAATTAGCTTTAGCCTGGCTGGTAGCAGCATTCTGCTTGTTTCTTTAGGCTAACTCAATTAGCTTAGCCTGGCTGGTTGCAGCTTTCTGATTGTTTCTATATACTAACTATATTATCTTTAGCCTGGCTGGTTGCAGTTTTCTGCTCGTTTATTTAGGTTAACTATATTAGCTCTAGCCTGGCTAGTAGGAGCTTTCTGCAGGGGGAAATGGCCGGGAGACATTGTGATTATGTTATTAATCAGGTGATTTAGTTGGTATTGCAGCGAACATAGAACACTAAACTGCTTTAGTTTCACTGACTACTTATCAAAACTATGCACATCACTGTGTCAGCGGCAGCTGCTGCCTACAGTACTTTTCTACACACGGAGAGCCTCACTTCGCATAACAATAAACCCTCTCAGACTAACGTTACATACACATGTTGCCCACATGGCTACTTGTTTCACACAGAAAGGAGAATGTAATCAATTAAAAAGTAAATTAAAAAATGAATTTACAGAACACTAGAGAAATATAAAGAAAATGCAACACTGATATCAATCCCTGAACAGAAATGTCCAAGTAGCAAAATATTTCAAAACAACAAAATACTGAATCAGTGACCATGAATTGAAAATATAAAGAGGTCATTAAGTAAAGAGGGGAATGTGTTTGTTTTGCCACAAGGGTATTAAAAAAGAAATACTTTTGTAATGTATATGTTCCAAATTCAAAGACATAAGAATTACATATTTCCAAAAATGTTCTACCAGGCTTTGCCACCTACCCTGACTGAAATCTGTCTATTTCAGAGTTGCCTGTGCCCCCAAGCAATCAACATGTAGAGTCCAAAGGGCAGATGTCAACAACTGAAATGAAGGTAGAGTTGTTGTTCCTTTGTTGAACGTGTCTTCAGACTTGAGCTGTGAGCTGCAAGAAGAATAAATGACAAATCCTGTCTGTAATTTTTTGAAAAGGGATCCTTCCAACTAGGGGCGAGTTCTGAAAGTCAAGCATTATGTGCCAGTAAGTAAAAAAAACAACATTAGAATGAACTGATATAAATAATTCATCTCACATACCTACATTTGTAAAATATAATGTTTTGATGGAATCTCCCTTTCCACAATAGGCTGGTGTTGAATTTTGTACTAGTGTGAATCAGAATGAATGAAGCCCTTTGGGGTTCATACTGATATGTCTGTTTTCCAGTGAACTCCGCTGGAGAAAATCAGCCACCCGCAATCACTTTCCAAGACATCATAGAAGGAACCAGAGATTTTCATCATCACATGAGAATTGCAGAGGGGCACTTTTCTGATGTCTACAGTGCACAGATAGGAAATAGAAAGATTGCAGTAAAGCTTTTTAAACAGGTGATTAATGATTCTTACACCATATGACATTTTGGGAAACATGCTTGCTATTCAGTGCTGTTTGTGCTCTCAGGAGGACTTATATCAGTATGAGCTCTGTGTGTCCCATGTGAACACAGACATGTGTTTGACTCCTGTAAACTCATCTACAATGGGCTTCTAATTAATGAACATCTAACTGAAATGCATTCCTTATCCATTATTCTCCAGATAAATAAGGAGCCATGGAAGAAGCTGTGGGGTATCTTTAGAAAAGAAATGGAAATCCATCATTTGTATGTGGTAACCCTCACTTTCAAAATACCTTCTATATTTTATCTGCTAGAGTGTGTTCAATGTTAAGTGTGGTGATGTGTTGCAGGTACCAACATCCAAACATCTTAGACTTGTTGTGTTGTTTTTCTGATGAAGACCGCTACTGTCTGGTGTATCCTTACCTCCCCAATGGATCGCTCTTTCACAGACTACATGAGGTACATTTGTCTGCTCTTTCGCAGACCACATGAGGTGCATTTGGTAAATTTATCTGCTGGCCCACTGCAGATGTTCATTTTGATTTAAGGCCATCAGGAAGGGTTTTTCTGTGTGTGACTTGTTTACCAAGCCAGAACAAAACAGTTAGTTAGTACTGTCAGTAAACAGGAAGTGTGCTTATGGGTCCCAGGTGTGCACAAGTGTAAAGTGTGTTTTGCAGAATGTAACAAGGGCTTTTTTATTTTGAGAAATATATAATTAAAACTTTTGAAGAAATATGATGCTTAAAAAGTTAGACTTAAATATTAAAAACTCAGACAGACTGTAGACTTTGATATTAAACCACAACTGCTTGAAGAAAAATGTTCGTCCCGTAAACACACTATTATAATGAGGAACTTCTAGTAATTGCATTCATAGCTCAAACTTTGAAATTGTGAGTGCACTTTTATGTGCATGTAAACATACATATCGGTACATTTAGATACACCTGTGCCATCTTTATGTCACGGCACATGCAGTATTGGTAAAATATTTTATTGTTTGGTCTAGTTGGTTTTTTACACAAACCTGCATTGTCAGGTTCACACAGGTTACACACACATGATTTCATTTTTAAAAACACTTTATTGTTGTTATACTGCCCAAGGATGCTGCAGTTGTATGCACCTTTTTGTCTGAGACACTCTGTTGAGGCACCTGTCTCTTTGCACTGAGCTCGGTGTTGGGTTCATTTCATTTAGGTGATAGACAGTAAGAATAGAAACATATTTCACAGTGCTAAAAGTAACTTGGGTTTTAGTCTATCTCCACAGATACCAGAGTTACATCCACTTTTCCAACACCTACAGTTAATTTGGATATTTTCAGCTCTTTAAAGGCATATATTTGTGTTAAATCTAAAACGATATGTTTTCTCTGTACAGGATGGAGAGCCCCGTCTGTCCTGGCAAGAGCGTCTTGCCATCATTAAAGGAACTGCAAAGGCCTTGCATCACCTCCATACAGCCCAGCCTTGCCCAGTGATCTGTGGCAACATCTCCAGGTACAACATAAAGTATCTAGGATTTTCCCTTTGTCTGTTGTCTCTTGGAAGAGGGCATGGTCACTGTGATGTGCAACACTCAATATGAACATTATGTAATTTGTTGGTAGCCAGCTTAGACTGGAAAGATCAGAAAGCTCAGTGTTAGAAGGAAAGCGGTCAATGTGAAATTACTACAATTTATTACACCAAAAAAGGTGATTTCTACTATTTATTATTTGTAGCTATATGTCAATGTTATACAAGGTGTTACTTTATACCTGCTGGGAATGCAACTACATGCAAAGGAATGCTCCACTAATGCTATTTATTGCCAGTTCTTTTCATTATTAACCCTTAGAGACCCACTATAGACCAATCTCTGTCTTTTTTAGGGGTGGGGCAGGGTATCTTTAGGGGGAGATGGCAGGCAACAGTGTATGCCTTGTAGAACCTGCTGGGAAACTGAAGATTCATCTGAGATTTAGCACTGAAAAGTGTGTCAAATTATGTGGGGAGCATTGTGTTTGGGTTAGGCGCCTAATAAAGTTTTAGAAAACGTTTAGAGTTTATAAGGGCTCAGAACATTATGATAAAAGTATATTATGATTGTTCACTTGCTTTCCTTTGTCTCATAGGTTGTTGCAGCAATTCTGTGGTTGATACAATTTTCTTAAACAGATCTGGTGCAAAATTACCAAATTTTACCACAATGTCAAAAACATCTGGTCACCAAGACCATGAGGAACAAAAAATAAAAAATGCATGCTGTGATTTGTTATTAAAAACGTTCTATATTTGGAGATTTCTGCAAGAATTGCATTTTTCTGTGATTGGATGGCGAGCACTTCTGTTCTTGGAACTGCTCAGTAACTCCATTATTGTCAATACAGGAAAGCCAGAGATCCACTGAATGCTCTGGGACTCTACTTTGTGGTTGTAAAGTTTCGTGAGGCTGGGATTATCCTAAAGGTCAAAACAGATCATGTAATATAGTGAGGTTTCCCAAAAATGATCTTTGTTCAATGAAACGGCTATTATGGGGACTAACATCATCACACAGGATTACAATAGGGCTCGTTGAATCCACATGAGTCTCAGCTTTTCAGTCAGACCCAAATTATGCAATTCCAGGACTGTTTAAGGACCCCAGTGTGCATAAATATTTGAACACACTATTCATTGCATTTATACTGCATGAGAAAACCTGCATGGGATTAGTTTACATCCATAGATATTACAAATATAACCTCTTTTCATTTGGATATCTTGAGGTCAAAGGTCAAGATATTCCTTTGAATGTGGCCATGGCAGTTTTTCCCTTGCCAAAATGTATTTATTTAGCCCCCTAACAGATGCTACCAAACTTGTCATATACTGAATGTATGCCTTTTCCCATTTAGCCAAAAGATTATGCAATCATTTTTAGATATAAGAAATTAATTGTGTTAATGTATTGGTTTTTAAATGTCATTCCATGCACCCTAAAGATTGTGTGTTTTAGGACTTCCACTGTCAGTTGTCTTCCATCGGTCTTGTGTTTCTCTGCTGTCTGTGAAGTTCAGAAGTTTACACATATGGCTTCTCTACACAGTGCTAACATACTCTTGGATGATGCCCTGCAGCCCAAGCTTTCTGATTTTGGGTTGGCTCGTCTCCGTCCTCATGCAGCCAATCAGCACTGTACTATCACTCTGGATACAAGGTTCCATAGCAACCTGGGATACCTCCCTGAGGAATATATTAGAGATGGCAAGCTGTCCTTCAGCCTGGATGTTTACAGCTTTGGAATGGTGAGTTTGAACTGCTTAGCTAAGCTTTCTTTATCTTGTGTGCACTTCTGGCATAACATGACAAAACCAACATTAGGGGGCTTTGTAATATGCAGTTGAGTGATAAATTGTTTATCTTACTGTTTAAGAATTCCGATATAAAGAAGACAAGTTATTGCAAAGACTATGGTTAATTTAAATGAATGGAACAATTTGAACAGGGGCAGTCAAGATTGCTGACTTAACGGGTAAGTATGTTTTTTTCAGCCTGGAGCCTATTTTCTTTTGTTTTGTGGCTAATTGACCGATGGAAACAATAACCTCGACATTGGTCCAGTACTAAGCGAGATCGGTGCAGTTGGCAGTGGAGAAACAAGCGACAATGTAAGTTAATAGAGCAATTGTCCAGGTTGTATTTACGTTCACAAAAGTGCTTGTTTTGCCACATAGAGGCTCAGATTAATATTCTAAGTGTCTGACAACATTAACTTACATTATAGCTTGTTTCACCTCTGCCGACTGCAGCAATCAAAGGTCCCGTGGCATTAAAATTTTACTTTATGAGGTTTTTTATCATAAATATGAGTGCCCCCAGCCTGCCTATGGTCCTAGAGTGGTGTCTAGAAATGGCGAAAGGTGTAAACTGAGCCCTAGGTATCCTGCTCTGTCTTGAGGAAATTAAAGCTTAGTTGGGCCAATCTGGAATCTGGCCCCTTATGAGGTCATATTGGATGTTAGTGACCCATACTGCTAGCCTTCTTAGAAATATATGCTGTCTGCAGAAACAATCAGATCCTCAGTTTTTATCAGCAAAGTACAGTATTGCCCTCTAAAAGTAGTAGAAATTTAAAATAATTACTTGAATAGATGTAACTGTGAGTAAATGTTGCTAAACTAAAAATACAGTATAATTTATTAACTCCAGCCATTAATTACAATTTGCCTGGTTTCAGGTTATCATGGAAACAGTAACAGGACGGAAGGTCATAGAGGACGTGCCTAAACATACACCACTGGTGAGTCAACACTGGAGATGGAACAGGGACTTCATGGCTACATAATACATTGGGATGTCTTACAACAACAGTTGTATATGCTCACATCAAGTGTTGTGACTTTCTGATGTGCTGTACTCATCAACATCTGTCTGCTCTGCCAGAGAGATCTGCTTGTATCTGAGGTGGAGGACAGCGGTGGTGTGGACTCTTGTCTGCATTTTTCGGATGTTGCGGCAGGTCAGTGGCCAGTTGCTGTGGCCCTCGGCCTTCTACGTCTGGCCTTGGACTGCACTGCTAGCCGCCATCGCAGCAGACCAAAAATGGAGAATGTGAGCAATATAAGTTCATTCTTGAATTTTAGGAACCAAAAAAAAATATTCCAAGCTCACAGGTCCAATTGCTTACTTGTGACACTGCACCTCATGTTCTGATAACTAGTCTGGAGAAGAAAAATACTAATAATTTAACTTGTCCTCAGGTACTTTTGGCATTAAGCAAGCTGCTTCCTTCACCTAGCTACCCCCCTGCCAATCAACCCCACAGCTTGGATGATGGAGAACCTATTAATGCACAGTTAAGCCCCTCATCCTCCATACCTGTAGAGCACGATGAGCAGCACAGCCTTCCTGGTTCTTCAACACAGACAGGACCCCGTGAATGCAGCCAGTCGGAGGTGACATATCTGAGTGACGTCATGGGTGCTAGTGGTGAGGCAGCAGCAAACTTGTACAACAGCTGGCCTGTACAGTGCAGCTGCCCTGCTGAGACAGGGGATCTTGCCTGTGAGGACTGCCGAGCCAACGGCTACACACTCAATCACACTGACAGTTCCCAGAGTAAGTAAGATTCCACACAGAAGTGGTAAGACTCTGTGGGTTTTGCTCACCAAACCTGCATCTGATCATGTGTGTATGTATGTGTGTGTGTTAGCCTAGTGAAAGTGATCAGTTGCTTTGTTTTGTGTGTTTCAGCTGACTCCATTGTAGTGGAAAACCCAGCCAAGGAGAGATTGAGGAACAAACTGAGTCTTTATGACAGAGGGGTGATTAACACACAGGAACTGTTTTCTGAGACAGGACTGCAGTAGAGAGCTCACTTCCTGTTACAGTCTTGACAGCTGCCCTTTGTGTGGGCTGTCATGTGTGTCCAGTATTAAACTGTTTCATAAAGCCAACTTAGAGCTGGTGAAGTGTAAAAAAGTCACCACATCATATTAGTTCATATTAAAGAGGACTAGAAAAACAAAGGTTCTCTGCCTGCAACCACAAAGCAGAACATAGTAAACATAATATATGTAATAATAGAGTATTTTAAAGGTAAACAGAGCAGTCTTTTTTTTGGATGAATGTAAAGCTCACAAACTCTCCTGTTAGCTTGAAAATGAACATGTGGCGGACACAATAGGGCATTAAACAGTGTGTGATACAGCCAAGTTCAGAATAATAAGCATTGTCTTTAAAAACAATGTCTAATGCAATGATTTATTAAAATAACAGCATTCTTATTTAAATACCTTCACATTGGTTGTCTGTTGTACTTACAGGAAGAGCCTTTGGTTTCAGTTTAATTCCTTTAATTTATTTTATGAAATGAAAATAAAAAGGTGGAACTGCTACTCTCACTGTGAGGTTACAGGTTAGTTTGTCAGTAGTCTATATCCTTCTCATTCCCCTTATGGGATTGCTCCGCTGCTGAGGAAATTCCACTGGACGGATGTTTTTTCCATTACATTCCGCTTTCTTTGTATGAATTTCTTATGAGGACTGTTGTTGACTGCTCCTCAGATCTCTGCAAGGTAAGGTTTTCTCTTGCACAACTATTTTGCATTGGCTGTGTGCGGAGTTGTCATCGCCCAGGACGATTCTGATTGGTTTAGAGAAATGCCATTAAACCAGGGCATGTTTCTCTCCATCCCTGAATGCTATATGGAGTAGCCCGACTCTCCTTCAGCGCGCTTCGGAGGAGGGTCTGGCAAAGTGAGATTACTTTATTAGTATTGCGGAGCTCCAGGTGACACTTTGGCCTCCAGTACAGGATGCAGTACACATAACAGAGCTTTATTACATGTTGAAATGTTATGGGATAGAAACAGACTGTATTGCTCTTCATTACATCTGAGCTGATGAAAATGTTGCGTCAGGAATTTAAGAAATGGAGTACACGTCAGGTCAAGCAAGACGTCTCACATCACACCCATTTTATCTTCGTTACAATTGCTTCCTATCAAGTTCAATATCCATTTTAAAGTTGTTGTTCTGACATATAGAACAAGGCATGGTCACATACTTGTGTATATCTCAGACCTGCTCCATCCTTACATTACTAGTAGGTCACTCAAGTCTTTTTCAGGAATACACGTTTTAATATGTGAACAAATCCATCGCTTAGACCAAGGCAGTCAGAATGCAGAGACATCTTGTCAGTGACAGTGTGCTCTAAAAGTGTGATAGTTACCCACTTTGTCATATTTTCCAATTGCAACATTGTATATTAAGGCAGCTGAATAATATTGATCAGTCAGTTGATGTTGAACGGCAAATACACAAAGAAAGCTTCTTACAGGGAAAAAGATTAATAATCACAAACTATTGTACAATATGTGCAAGAAAAAACAAAATATGCTGCAAATGTATCAACCTCACGTGTCATCCAATCTCTCCTATCTGTCCGGCATCATAGACATGACCCCTGACAAATCTTTTGGCACGACTCAGCCACACTGTCCAACAATCTGCTGTGATATCCTCACCCGCCAACTGTTTACGTTTGTTTGCTCTAAATTGTGTGGAAATTGAATTGTTCGCAATCTAGCCTAAGTTTATCCATCTGACAACTTTGGCAACTTATATATCTCTAATAAATGGGTGACGGCTTATTGTGATTTTTGGTTGCTCTATTCTGCATATAGAGATTTAATCAATTAACATGTGTACAGTTGCATTTGAGAGGTGTATGATTCAATAGCAACTGAATGCAAACTATTTTTTGAAATGCTTACTTAGTGGAATTAGAATGAAATCAATGATAAATGACTATAGTCATGTAAAGAACTGACCTAATGTCCATATAAATAGTCATATAGTAGTGACGAAGTTTAACAGTCAACGATTGTGCAAAAGCGACTGAGAAAAATGGTAAACTGGCTTTTGTCTCATGTTAATAATTCTCTATGTTTTAAGTGTTGAAATTTTTTTTTAACAGGTATTTTATTTCTTGTTTGCTTGTTCATTTGGCTGTTATGGGACTACTTTTAAGAATTTTATCATGTGAAACACTGTGACTTGTAAAAAGTGCTATATCAAACTTATTGTTATTGTTAGGGTGGACTTGTTCAATATATTCAATGAGCTGCGGACTTTACACAACCAAAAGCTTCACAAAATCCTAAATACTTATTGAATGAAAATATTTAAAATACTGAAAATGTTTTATATTACTGTTATTGACAAAACACACACATATTAATCTCACGTTTGCCTCTGGATACATTTACAATAATGGTCATTTGGACTATTTTTGACATTCTATGGACAAAAGAATTAACGCTGCTATTGGTGTGCCTGCTGTACACATTAGTCAAAATAGATAATAAGTTAAGTAAGGTGGGAGCATGAGTTAGTAAATCATGCGTTCAAATGATTATTTTTCCCACCATGTCATCTGTCAAGCTGCATAATGTGCCTCAAAGGAAATGTTAATCAATCATAATCAAACTACATTTCAAAACTCTAAAGAAAAATGAAGAAAGAATGTTCTCCCCAGGATGTATAACTACCTTCAGCTTGGAAAACAAACCGATGTTTCTTGTGAGTTGTGGTATGGAACAGTGCAGTTAATGATTGCAGTGTGCATATTCTTGAAAATGAAGTGAGAGAAATGAGTGAACTGACTTTTTGCAGTATGGATGAGAAGGGGCAGGAGTTACTATTCATAGTTCCATACTGTGAGCATGCAGCGGTGCTTTCTCTTGGATGAGGCTGACAAACTCATGTTTCTCCAGACAGCCTCTACACTCTTCACCCCATGAGGTTAAAATGTTCCTCAGCTCCAAGACTTTCAGCTTTTTGAGCTCGTCGCTGCTCAGATCCTTGAGGTGAGGCTCTGCAGACAACCGGAATACACAGAAACAAGCTTTAAATTTTTTACATTTTGTCCATACACAAATGAATGTGTCTTTGTGGTGTATTACACACTTTACCATATCTGAGCTGACAGATCTGCGTGTCTCCGCTGCTGAGGCGCTGGCAGATCTTCTCAACGGGGACATGGGAGGCCAGAGGTTGAGACACTGATGCTGTCACGCGGGTTGCTGCATCACTACTGGCTCCCAGGTAGTAACACTAACAGCACAAAAACATAGAAATCAGCCCAGTATCCTGGAAACTATGTTCACATCGGTGAATTCTGCACTTCACGTGGAAAGTTGTTAATTGATATTAGTGACAAACATTTACACCCCCCGACAGAAACACCATTTCACCGAAGCCAAGGCCGCCCCCCTCTTTGGTCAAGAGATCCTTACTGAAGAAGGGTTGGCTGAGTTGCTCTTTCAAAAAGACTTGAAACATCTAAACCTATTCTTAACCTTAGTAAAGTGTTTTAGTTTAATTGCCATACCCACAATCTTTCCCAACCTTAACCATGCTGATGGTGTGTGCAGATATTGCAGAAGAAATAAGAATAGTTGTCATTGAACAACACAATACTGTAGATTGTCATGCAATATAATCTGGGCGGATTGTAAAATATCTGTTTGGCACCATGCCGTGGAGTGGTGTCTGTTTTACTCCATTGCAAAATCAAAAATGGCAATCATAAAGGAACTGGAAGGGTTGTCAATTCAAAAAAGAGGGTGAATTGAGCAATCCTGTGCCTTGGTGGTTAAAGACAGGTGATAATGGACAAATAGGTGTCCAATTGTATAAATGCAAGTCTCTGCTAAAATAGTTACATGGATGAACGAGTTTGGGGTCTGTGTTCTCACCAGCCTTGCTTCCTTCCCCTGGGCAACAGTGCAGGCCTGGATCAGCTCTTCCTCCACCAGAGAAGAAGTGAGTTCACTGTGGGCTGACGTCAGACTGCCATACAGTCTGTAGAGAAAGTCCACACACACTGCAGACCAGTTCATTGTTAGTGTTTGTGTGTGTGTGACATAGAGAGACATACTGTATTTATTTTATTTATATTTTAATTAAGATATTTTGTGAGTTTACCAATTAACCCTATTCCTGGTATAGTGGAAAACTGTTATACTAAAATGGGTTGTGTTTTATTTTGCAGCTATGTTTGGTGCATGAATATGATGTCTAGATTATTCTGACTCAAGTTCACCTCCTGGGCACTGTCAAGGTGCTCTTGAGCAAGGCACTGAACCCCCAACTGCTCAGGGGGCCTTTCCATGGGCAGCCCCCCACTCTGACATCTATCCATTAGTGCATGTATAGGTACTGAGCATGTGTGTGTGTAATTCAGGCCTGTGTGTAATAACAACAGAGTTTAAATTGTAATTTCACTTTGCGGGACTAATAAAGTATACATTTTAATTATTATTATTTTAAATACCCCTTGTTCCTTCCCTAGTTGGGAATCACTGCTATAATGATGTAATTTTAGATTAATTTCCACAATATACACATAAGTCATATACTACTATATTCTGACTCAAGTCGTAAAATAATTTAATAAAAGGTTAAAGGTTACATTTCGTAAAGACATGCAGGGCATATTATTGTTGGAGACCCCCCCCCCCCCCCCCCCCCCCCCCCCCCGCCACACACACACACACACACGCACACAGGCATGCAAAGCTGACAAACCTGTTGCTGATATCTGCACATTGTAGTGTTGGTAACAGGGTTAGCAACACTGTGCTTTTGCTCACACCATGCTGTCTAACCTTCACAGTTGCCTGCTGCAGAAACGGTAAACACTCTGGCCAACAGCAGAATGGCGAGAGACAACACCGACATGGCAGCGTTTGTCGTTATTATTAGCTACTAGCCGCAGTTCTTTTTTATTTTTTGTTGCAGGACGGTAGCGGGAGACTCATCCCTGATTGGCTCGCCCTGACATTCTCACCCGAGTCATAACCAATCCCACTCCTCCTGCCTAAACCTAACCAACCCAACCAGAGCAGGCAACGAGTACTAGCCATTCAGGAATGAGTTCCCTAATGAATATTCATGAGTCGGACTCGCGCTCCTTCAACACAGAAATTGACGTCATCACGTCTCAAACTTTAATCAACAGGTAAAAAATATGATCTACACTGACTATACCAACAGTAAATTAAGATTTATCTCCACCAACTATAACAGTAAGATGGAACTCAGACATAACTAAACAAATAAATAATCTAACACAAAGGAGCCGGCATTTTATTTGTAATTTTTACATTTGGGTTACAGTTATGCCTATATAAAAGGTCTAAATTTTCTATGTAAAAAATGTGTTTCTGGTTTTAAAATTTGTATTTATAACACTAATACTACTGTTACTACTACTAATTAAAACTAATGACAACAATAATAATAATAATAATAATAATAATAATAATAATAATAATAATAATGCCATGATTTAATTTATACATATTGCATTGTGTTATTGTAGCATGTGTTATCAAATAATCGTGTTAATCCGAGTTCCGTTTTTTCTGAAAACGTTCTACCGGAAGTTGTTCCTGGGAGCGGAACACGAGTAGGCGAGCCGCATGCGCGTGTGGTGCTGCCCTTTCATTGAGAACTTCCAGCATGGCTGCTATTGGAGTGCACTTCGGATACACTTGCGCTTGTGCTGCGATATTTAAGGTGAGTTACACTCAGTTTGTTTCACCGGCCTTTTCTTGCGATGTTATTTTTCTTCTGGTTCAGAAAATAGTGTCGAAGTTAAACACAACTCCAAAATCCCACTGACATAAGGCTAGTTGTTAAGATGGTAATAGACTAACTATCCATATGAGATGTATGAAGTCCTTTCACGTAATGGTAGTTCTAACTTCTAACATTTCTATGGTCAATGGTTCTAAGGATAGGCTATAGTTATTCATAGCTGACTTTTTAGTGTTTTTCTAACAGGTTTGGGGATCTGTTGTGACTAGCATGGACAACATAGCTAAGTCCTGACGTTGAAACACTTTAGAAGCCCAGATGCTAAAGCACCTCAGCTAAATCTTTCAAAACTCCTTACCCTACCCCACCCCCAAAGGGTGAGCCCAGCACCTATGCACTTTAAGGCAGCCTGGAACCGGAATTCTTCTGGTCGTCCCAAAGCCAATGTCAATAATTTAGGACTGTTAATTAGATAGCTTTGTCTTTAGCCTCAGCTTCTTTCTCCATGGCAGTTCAGATTACAGTTGACTCTGACATAACAGCTATTCTCCTGCTGATCCAATGCTCCATTTTATTATACTCATGACCCTGAGATAATTGATCTCCTTCACATGTGGCAGGAACGGCAGGGGACCATGGCCTCAGACATGGAGGGGGTGATAGCCATCCCTGCCATAGCACATATGCCCTCAAACCCAACATTGGGAGATGCTTGAATTCCTCTAAAATTCACTGCCCCTTAGCCCAGCAGTAGCAACACAAGATACCCAGAGTCCCAGAGGGACACTGTCAGAAACCTTTAAGTCAACAAAACACATGTAGACTGGCTGGACAAAAGATGATCTTTATGGAAATCAACTATGGTCATAATCAAAAGGAGCCAACTAAGATGGTTTGTGCATCTGGTCAGGATGCCCCCTCGGCGCCTCCCTAGAGAGGTGTTACAGGCGCGTCCAGCGGTTGGGGGGGAGGCCTCAGGGAAGACCCAGGACTAGGTGGAGATATTATAGGTGCATCTCACATCCCTTATTTGATAGCTCCTCTGTCCTTGGCTGAACAGAATTATGTTCTGTCCCTCCTTCGTGAAGGCCGTCTCAACAGCCGTTTCATCCCTCTTAAAAACACATTTGCATGTTTCCTCCCTCCTCTTATGATTTCCTTGGGTCTCTCCTGTGCTTCCTTGGCCTGGGAATTCCCCAGGATCCCCCAGTCAAAGCTGTTAAATGTTGCTTGAAAGGTACGTTTAGGGTCCCCTTCTGGAGCTGCCGCCCCTGTCACCAATTAACTAACCATCAACTAACTGATTTATTGTTTTCAACCCTAATAAGTATGTAGCCAAGCTCTACTTGCAGGAACAGAAAATGGTTCGGATACATTTTTGGCAACTTGTGTGTGTTGTGTGTATTAGGATGGGCGGGCTGATGTGGTGGCTAATGATGCAGGAGACAGAGTGACTCCAGCTGTTGTGGGCTACAGAGACACTGAACAGGTACAACATATACTTCTCTTTACGTCAGTTATCATGCCTTTTTATATTTTTACCGGTAAAGTTTTGTGCTCTTTTTAGACCTTGTCTAATTTGTATTGCGTGGAACATTATATCCCAGAGTAGAATTCCACAACTTACATATCAACATTTGTCTTCCGTAAACCAAATTATAACATTATTGATTGTTGTATGATTCAGCTGTAAAGCCTGTCTGCTTATCACTTGATTTTGATCTGTGTCTTATGCAGATTGTAGGTATTGCAGCAAAGCAAGGACGGGTCCGCAACGCTGCCAACACGGTTGTAAAAGTGAAACAAGTGCTGGGCAGAAGGTGACATACTTTATACTGTCTTCTATGCTAATCATAAAGCTACTGGTGACACATTATCATAATAGCTTGACTCACTTGTTAAATATTCTAATATAATAACATGTCAGCAGGCAGGAAAATGGCGTCAAAATATTATCACTGATGCTCTTCATCTGTCTGGTAAACCTATATGTAACAAGTTTTATTAGTTTAGTAAATGCACTGTGGTTACCAACAAGAAAAGCATGGTGTCTCATTAAATGTAATTTCAGAAAACATTTGTGCTTTCATAGAATAATTAGTAGCCTGACTTTTGACTTTAATGCTTAAGGAGGCAGTTATTGTGATATATAGGACCTGTCATATTACTTAATGAGTTGTCCAGAGTGACTAATCAATTTTCTCTTTCTCTGTCTCTGAATGCACAGCTTTGAAGATCCAGAGACACAAACTCACAAAACAGAGACCAAGTGTCAGGTGAGTTTCACTAATCCACTCTGTGTCTTGTCAACACAACATGTATGTGCTGATTGCTTTACAACATAGATTTGTTTCCTGCATTAATATTGATTTGCCTAATGCTGTTCATCTTCAGTCAGAAGCATCCTGACTTGTTAGTTTCATCTTGTAGTAATAGTTCTGAAAACACTTGCTGAGCCCCCAACGATTTACTGACTGTACTGTGTTCAGGTGGTCAACAGACAAGGGAAGCCTTATTATGAGATAACAGCAGGAGACCACCCACAATATATTGCTCCAGATGATGTTGCAAAACTCATCTTCCACAAAATGAAAGGTAGTTTGTGACACACACACACACATACAGTGATACATGCTTCTTAGAACAGTAAGTCAATGGATCATTCTCATTTTTACAGAAACTGCTCAGTCAGCTCTTGGCTCTGACGTCACAGAGGCGGTCATTACTGTCCCTTTTGAGTTTGCACAGGCTCAGAAGCGTGCTTTGAGGTAGGCCACTTGACTACCCACAACCACTGTAATGTCTTCTTGTTAGATCATGAAACCTTTTAAAAAAGACTGTTTGCTTTGTGCAGGGAGGCAGCTGAAGCTGCAGGGTTCCACGTACTGAGGTTGATCCATGAGCCTGCTGCTGCTCTGTTGGCCTATAACATCGGACAGGACTGTCCTTCTGGAAAGAGGTACGCTGCTGCTGAAAAGGAAGAGCGCTGTGTTCCTAGCACATATTAGATGTTATTAGAGTTCACCAGTTTTTTGCTCAATTGACTCATTAAGAGATTAAAGTGTATCCATTCTATATGATTTTCCCTCAAATTAACCTGTACTGTGTTAACAGCCATGTCCTGGTGTATAAGCTGGGAGGGACGTCCCTGAGTGTGACAGTGCTGCAGGTTAATGGAGGAATGTTCCGGGTTCTCAACACGCACACTGACCACAGCATCGGAGGAGAGAGATTCACCCAGGCTTTGGCCCAGCACCTCGCCGCTGAGTTCAAACGGTAGCTACTGAGTTTCTGCTGTTTGCTCAAAAATTACAGATATACAGTACATCACAGAACAGTGAACGTTGTACTGCAATTTGTCCTCTGCAAAAGCGTAAACATACTCAGTGTTTATTAAGTACAGCCGGGTAACACCAATGCAGTTTAATACAACAGTCCTTTAGGTTCTAATGTTTGTGTTGAAACTGTTTTGGATCTAAAATCTTGTATCCTGACTAAAACAATACTTATCTGCACCTGTACACTGACTGTGTTACATAGCTTGTTTGTATATGACTCTGCCAGCCATCTTCATGTTAGTTGTCTGTGTTCGCCGTGCAGCACCTTTAAGCATGATGTGAGCGCTAATGCCCGGGCGATGATGAAGTTGATGAACGGAGCAGACATGGCCAAACACTCTCTGTCCTCACTGGAGTCAGCAAACTGCTTTGTTGACTCACTGCACGATGGCATCGACTTTGACTGTAATATCTCAAGGTAAGCTGTTAAGCTGACACAAAGCTTTTCCTAACATCTACCAAAACCTCACCATGCAGATGACTGTTACATTCCAGCTTTACGTACGCATTAGTGAATATATATAACCAATCGATAATCTAGATATACATATGAGCTGTAAAGATACAACACAATACCTAATGACGTGTTCGCACCAAATGTGAAGCTAGTGTTTTTTTGTGGCACAATTACATACTTAAGGGGCAGCATAGCACAAAGCCCGACTCAATTTTTTTGCTAGTTTAAGCCCGACACAGTTGTCAAATTCCCATACACTAGGATTAGCGTGTGTCTGACAGGGTAGGGGGGCGTCACGATGGAGAGCCACTATTGTGGTGCCGGTCAACCATCATGATGATATTATCCATCGGCACATCCCTAGGTTGAAGTTTTCTTGCTTAGCATCGCTTGGCATAGCATAGCATAGCCCTGATTGAACCAAACTCCATTAAAAAAACAGGCATTTTAAGTTGTTGTGTGCTTGTCGGCTTACAAACGGACTTGACAAAGCACAAATTCAAACTTCTTACAAATCGGCATCATGATGTAGTTATTTTGGCATGCTTTTGATAGCAGTCATCAAGACTATATGCAAAAATATTTGTTAATGCTAATAAAATTTGTGGATGAATAGTTGACATGACAACCTCACCGTGTTGTTTTCTCAGAGCTCGATTTGAGCTGCTCTGCTCCGCACTCTTCAACAAGAGCATCCAGCCAATAAGACCTTTGCTGGAGATGGCGGGACTCTCCACCAGTGACATTAACCAGGTATGGTGTGGGTAGGGGGGGCTAATAAGCTAATTAGCTTATAACATCTCAATCGCACCATGCTCTTTACTTTTTACTTTTTATACGGTCTATGTGATCACACCAAAGACAAACCCGCCAGAACACTTCACTGTCCCGTTTATTGTAGGAATACTGCTTTGTGGGGTTTGGTAAAATTAGGCCTACCTTAGTGCATCTTTAATAAACATCTTTGTCTTGACACTTTCTTTAGTACTGTATCCAATATTAGGGCTACATTTGGTTTTACATTACCCACTTTTTTTTATAACATGTAAGTTTTTAGGCTAAGGCCTACTAAAGTTTAATCATTTAATCTGAAAAAATTCTTTAGGCTACTACCCAATTTTACCAGTATATCTGCACATCAGTTTATTGCTACACAAAAAAGGTAAAATTGTCAAATTACATTAAACTGGAACTGTTTCCCTGTTTTCTTCAATAGTTAAGAACATCGGATAGGCCTGTTTTGATGACATTTGGCGCTAAACTCATATTGCCCCCGGTTTTCTGACAGCTGTGGCTTTCTGACGCTGTCCAGGGAGATCGTAACTTGTACAAAATATTTTCTATCCAGTCTTGAACTTGTGCTTCTTACACATACTTGGGTATAATAAATCCAGACACTTAGATCAAGTATTGATCCATGAGTATTGAGTCCATATTTCATCCATTATCGACCCTCCATTAACTTAAACAAACGTATTACCATTACGAGAGTCTAACAAACTCGGAGGTTTGACTACGTCTGTGTGAGGCAAGTCAATGCATATACTTTACTCCCCATCAAATACAGTTGGAAAACCGTTGACTGACCCAAATGCTCTCTAGCTCATTGTACGCAGGAACTGCGTTACAAGTTTGAGGATAATACAAAGTGAAAGCTGCAAGGGCCGCTGTTGTAAGATTCTGTGAAATAACACAACTAAAATTATAGCTGTAATTATGAGGATGAGAGTGACCTTTATTGTGAATGTGACTTCAAGGAAGTAAAGGCCTTGAGTTGGAACCATCAGTAATTTAATGCAATGTTTTTCATTTGATGGGTGTATGTTAGGTGGTTCTCTGCGGTGGCTCAGCCAGGATCCCTCGCCTCCAGCAGATGATCCGCGAGATGTTTCTTGATGTGGAGCTCCTCAGCTCAGCGCCCCCTGATGAGGTCATTGCTGTGGGAGCAGCACTAGAAGCAGGCTTACTGGTTGGCAAAGAAGGCCTTGCCCCTGAGGAAGAGTCTGTCACAGTGGATGTGTCTGCCACTGACATACTAGCGAAGGTATACTGGTAATTAAAGCCACACTTTATGTAGGGAATATTCAGTTCAATTTTATTTATAACAAGAGTTATCTCAAGACACTTTACAGATTAGATAGGTCTAGACCACACTCTATAATGTACAAGGATCCAACAATTGTAGTTATTCCCCCAAGAGCAAGCAAGAAGAAACCTAGGACCCAGGCTCTGACCCAGGTAGATGGTGTCTGATGGGGCCTGTTGGGCGGGGGTAATGAAAAGTGGCAATAACAGTCACAATAAAGGTAATGGAACAGTGACTAGAAATAGTAGTTCATGGTACTGCAAGGCGTTCCAGGGTGCTGCAGGGCATAGCAGGACGTTGCTGGGCCCTTCAGAGCGTAGCAGGGCACAACAGGGCACGGAACAGGACCATAGCGAGAGCTGCCACCCTAATCTAAGGAAAACTGCTGGGCAAAAAAACTCAAGGACTCAGGGGAATAAGCTCCCCACAGCTAAGCAACAAGCATTTCTGACAGATGCACACAGATAAAAAGAGAGATGAGAGAGGAGCTCAGTGTGTCAAAGGAAGTCCCCTGGCAGTCTAAAATTATAACAGCATAACTAAGACCTGGTGCAGGCCGACCTGAGTCAGCTCTATAAAGGTTGGTAGATGAATCTGACAACTATGAAGAGAAGCAGAGAAGAGAAGTATATTAATCAGTTGATTAGTGGATCTTACTCTATCTAACAAATGGAATACATAAATTCTAATCTTTTCTTATCTGGCTTGGTGGTGTGTGAATGTTGCAGGAGGTGAATGAATCCGGAGCAGACGTTTTCACGGTTCTCCTTCCATCGGGCACGCCCCTCCCTGCCCGCAGACATCACGTCCTGAGTGGAGGGGGGGAGCTTTCCTCATTCTGTCTGGAGATTTACCAGAGATCCCTCACGGAGCAGCCAGAAAAGCTTGCTAAGGTATCGAAAGCCACTAACACCAATCAAATCAAACCAAATACACATTGTAACTTTTAAGGGGTGCCTAGTACCACCTTTAAGTTCTCTGGTTTCCTCCCCGTTTATGTCACCCTATGCAAGGCTAAGAGGTAGTCAGCCAGTTGGAAAAAGTAGCCAGCGAGGGCCAGGGGCCCCTGGAGAAACGCTTTGGCTGTGAAAGCCCAAATTTGGTGGCCTTTGGCACATTTTGACTCCAATATTCCATCATATAGACTGATCTTATAATTACATATTTAAATGAGTTTGCCTACCGCATTGTAAACAAGTGAGGAATTATTTCTTGTGCGATTTAGCCTGCAGTCTGATAGTCTAATATTTGAAACCACAGCTATTCCAGACTGATCTGAACTTTTGTGATTTAAGAATCAGTAACCTTATTTACAAACCCCAATTCCAATGAAATTGGAATGTTGTGTAAAACCTGAATACAATGATTTTTTTATCCTTTTTTTAACCTATATTCAATTGAATACACTGCAAAGACAATACATTTAATGTTCAAACTGATAAACTTCGTTCACTCATTTTGAATTTGATCCCATTCTTGCTTGATTGAATTCAACCTACAAAGCTTCAACAATTACTGTCCTCAGTTCCCAAATGCTTCAGTGTTGTAACAAATTGATTAACATGCCCCTGTCCCAGCTGTTTGGAACGTGTTGCAGGCATCAAATTCAAAATGAGTGAACAAAGTTTATCAGCTTAAACATTAAATAGCTTGTCTTTGTAGTGTATTCAATTGAATATAGGTTGAAAAGGATTTGCGAATCATTGGATTGTTTTATTTACACAACGCAATGGAATTGACAAGAACAAATGGAAAAAATATTATTCCTGCATTATTATTAGTAACTAAATTAACCATGTGTCTGCTTGTGTGTATAATGTATAGATTGTCTTAAGAAATCTGCAGCCCAGAGAGAAGAACCATGACATCGATACTGTGGTGACCATGAAAAGGTATATATCGTTCCAGGATCAGAGCATGGGTCACTTGATGTGATTGTTTTTATATCGTTATTTGTGTATGTTGCAGGGATGGCTCCGTTCATGTGTCCTGTGTAGAGCAGAACAGTGGAAGGCCAGAAGTCGTCACTATAGCAGCTGCATCATGAAGTCTGCCGTCTAAACCACACGCCAACACACTCTGTCAGTGCAATGTTCTGTTTTGTTTGACTCAATAAACATAATAAATCCCAAATTATTACCTTCTGGATTTCTATGCAATTGTGGAATAATGCAGAGTGTGCTCATTTTCCGTTGAACTGTTCCTTTATGCGTGCGCACAGCACACGCACAATAAAACATAACCGAAAATCTCACGTGAGAATAAATGTTGAATTCTCCTTAAGACTACATTGTATGCAACCAGTAACTCTTTCGATGAGCA
This sequence comes from Etheostoma cragini, assembly GCF_013103735.1. Taxonomy (NCBI): domain Eukaryota; kingdom Metazoa; phylum Chordata; class Actinopteri; order Perciformes; family Percidae; genus Etheostoma; species Etheostoma cragini. The sequence continues at coordinate 18,649,887 of NC_048429.1, forward strand.
TCATGTGCGATTAGTTTAATCCGTCTGATGCTGTAATTGCTGTGATTTCCTGGTTGGAAATGCATTGCGGCAGCAGTCTAAGAACTTAGTTTATTTTCCTCTGTAGAAATGACAAAAAAGGCATTGCATCTATGTTTTTTTAAATGTTTCTATGGTATTTTATTTAAACATGGTATACAGGAGTCCATCATGCATTGCATTTATTCCATCCTGTCTGTAGTAAAGTCACAATGTCCACATCAGAACTCCAGTCATGATAGAAGTGATCATACGTGCGATTCAGTTGCCATTCCGTATATCTTTATCCGTGTAGTCTCAAACCAAAGCATTTCAATTCCAACGTGTTGATATTTCCGGAAATTGCACACAGCCTTCATTCTTTTCTGGCCTTCAGCATCCATGCTCTGGCACAATGCGACATTTGAGGATTTTCAGGTAGTTTTGAACCTTGTTGGAGTCTCGGCGAAAGCAGTAGAGGAGGTCATAGTCTTTCATCTGGCGCCACTCTGCACTTTTAGATGGCAACAAAGCCTCAGGAGAAGTCAGGCTGTTGACAGTATTACTTGTTATCCCCAACCCCTGCATCTGGAGAGAAAAGGACACATACACACATCAGCTCAAGAAAGAAGCCATAACTGTCACTGATTCAGCCCACCCTTAGATGTAAATGTGGTGAACAAAACACCTGTCAGTAAAAGGAGACATCTTTTTGATCTTTAGAGATATTTGGCTTTTTTTGTTGTCTTGTTTTCCTCCTGATTTTGTTTATTCATTCAATGTTCATATCCAGAGTTCACACCAAATCAAACCTAATTGACATGCACATTCAGAGCTGGGAGAATCTTAATACATGTATTTTGCTCACAAACAAATTCATTCTAAAAATATAATAATATATTACCTAAAAAAACATTTTTCTACAAAAAGAAAGCCAAGCACTGCCAAACACATTCAAAGATTAAATGATGCCAGCTGACCATACATTAAACACCACCTACCTAAAAATTCCTACATGTTATTTCCAATTTTGTGAACATGAGCTTGTCTCTCTCAAAACCAGAAACCAGAGAAGTCTCAAACTTGGTTCTTAGTTGAGAAACAGAAAATGTTCTCATATACTTGGCATTTGAGGCCTTTATTTTATAAGACAGATTAAGACATGAGAGGGGGAATCACATTCAGTTAAGGGCCACAGGTCAGAGTTGAACCCAATGTCGCTGTGTCAAGGTGCTCTACCAACTGACCTACCCAGGCGCCTGTATAATACCATCTATTTTAAGACATGTTGGAAACAGACTATTTGATGTCATCAGTATGTTATTCTCTCTGCTCTAAGAAGGAAGGTATGCCCGATGGATCCTCTTCCTTTCTTATAACATAATAATAGCTGAATGTTAAGGGCTGAATCTGAACAATAGGTCATCTGAGGGTGAGTAATGCAGTTTGGATTGTGACGTCAAGTCTTTGTCATCCTTTTCTCCAAGGTTACACAAGCTAACAACAGCTACATCCCTGGAAGCTACATAACGCAGCAGCTCCAAGCTTATAGCATACATATTGCCAAATTGTGATGTAGAGATTTTTGGGATTAACTCTAAACTTAAAGCAAGATCTTTAACTGCTCAATGTCCCACATCTTTTCAGTTTGGCATAAATGGATTCCTATAGTACCTTCTCAGCCACTTTCTCTACCCCTTTGCGTAATTCGTGCACCATGTCACTCATTTCAAGAGCTTTATTGGAGCTGAAGTTGTTGAAGTCATCATAGTGAGCCATGCTATGATGGAAATGCCACAGAGGATCCCTCCATGCCACCAAGAGCTTCAGAATCACCTCCGTCAGCTCTTCTCTCTACAGTGACAACAAGACATTTAAAAGTCAGTTCAAACTCAAGCCATCCTTGAAGTCATGACAGTTGTATGTAGGTAGGATGAAATTAGAATCAATCGTTGGAGGTTTGGAATTATGCAATGGAAAAGTAAAGGGACACGACTGAAAAAAACATGGACAATGGATGAAAGTATGAAAGAAAGAAAACTACATGATGCATGCCAAAAACAGGAAATAGTTTTTATAAAGGTTAATTTACCGCCATTCTCTGAGCGTTCTCCTTGCCATTTGGGGTGAGAATGGTGGAGGTATGACAGATGCGACTGACACGGCCGATTTGGTTCCTACTGGGCAGGAAATACTGCTCCTGACAGGAAAAACATGAATGTAAGAATGAAATGTCAGAGGTCGGTGTCTAATAAATGTCAACTGTGGCTGGAGTAAAGAAGTTAAGATTGAAATTGTAGAATGACCTGCAATTGCGAAGACTCACTTATTGTATATATTGTATATATGTGTGTGTACACTATGGGTCTATTACATTACACATTGATCTGGATCAACATACTGTTTCAATGATCAACAACTATAGAAAGAATAGTTTGTTTTTCTTTTAAATATCTGGAAGAGCTCATTAATTAAATTGTCTAATCATAGTTTAGTTGCTTTTAGTGAGTTGAATGAATGTAACTGATTGTGTTAAATGAATTTATTTTAATCGCAGACCCCTGAATTGCATTTGGACTTTATGCCATGTACTGTATAATGTTTATTTGTAAGCAAATGTTGTTCAATGAATCTATTTAATGTTGGATCAGGAGGAAACTCATGATTTACACCCCTAGTGTACACTCAATTGCCATTTATAATCAATTATTTTGTCCATCCTGTCATAATCCTGGGTTTTGTTAAGTGTCCTGTTTTATTTCGTAGGGTCACTTCCCATGTCTTGTTTCAAATCTTGCCTGACTTCCTGCTGTGTGTGTTAGTATAAGGAGGCTGCTCTAAGGGTTGCACGCGGAAGGCTACCTCAAAGCCATGGCTCAGGAGCTCATTACCAGATCGGTTAAAGGACCTCTTAGAAGCCTGCTTCTCTGTCAGCTAGCCTCCAGCATGCTAGCATCCATCACCCCAGCGATATATTCTGCATCCAACCCTGAGCCTGTTCCTGAGTTTTCCTGTCTGGCCAACATCTCGTCTGTTCCTCAGTTCCCCCTGAAATACGACAGCCATCTCCTGACTCCTAACCTGCTGCAATTCCCAGATTCTGTGAAGTAATTGCCTGTTCCCGATGAACTCCACCTCTACTTGGACTAAGCTGTGCCTAAGCAGCCTGTTGTTTCTCTAGCTGCCCTATTGCCGGGCCCCAGTCCAGCTGCCCTGTCTCCGGTCATCATTCCAGCTGACATGTCTCAATTTCTGCAACCCAGTGTCTGAGCTAAGGTTTCTGGGTTGACCGCCGTTGACATAGAGAGGGTCTCCGCCACTGGCCACGTGAGAGGCATTTCCTTTGCTGTCTACCATCACAGACGGTTCACCTTCTTTGCCAACCTCCAACCTCCAAAGGGTCTTCACATTTGCCGGAGAGGTCTCACCGTCGTCGCCAGCCTCCTGCCTGAGGTCTTCAGCTCTACGTCTGCCCTGCTTCTAGCTCCACTTTTGCCCTGACCCCAGGCCACCTGCCTGAGGCATTCAGCTCTGCCGTTTTTTTTCTCCTTCAGTTGCCTGGATACTTGCCACTGAGTTCCTTCTGAAATCCCACTCCACCCACCCAACTACAGTTGGACTCTTGTGACTTTCGTGTGTTTTGCTTAATCTGGAAACCGTCACTCAAATGGGGGTGGGGGTGGGCTGACTGCCTACCTTGTGTGTTTTCCCGCCTTTGTGATTGTCTGCCCTGCCCTGAAGCATTTTGCCTTTGTGTCAGCCCTCATGTCACCTGTCTCTCGTTAACACCCTCATTGCCTTGTGTATTTAGTTTGTGTGCTCCCTTTGTCTGGTGTCAGGTTGTGGTATTTTGTGTTAGAAGTCTTGCCTGTTTTAAGTGATTAGTTTCCCAGTTTTTCAGTGTTCATGGTTTTCTTTTGGATTTTCCTTAGTTCTCTGCCTGTTTTGGACGTTTTTCTCAGTTAAATCATTGAACTACTTTTGCTTCCTCCTCATTAGTGATCTGCACTTGGGTCCAAACCTGCGTTCTTCTAGATACCCTGACACATCTGACTTATCACTGAGGGTAGGCTAAATAAGAGAATCTCTGTCAGTATGACGCAATATAGTTCAACAGAAGCTAAATAACATCGTTTTGGAGTAATAAACAAACAACTGGACCTTGGAACCTTCATGAAGGGAGGATTTAATGCATGACTGATGTGTTAGACGGCATTAGTTTCAGCTAGCTGTACCTAATAAAACTGACCACTGTGTACGTATGTATGCAGTATGAAATGCTCCTTTTCTATTTAATTAAATGATAAAAGTAAACATACATCCTAATGTACAGTCTAATGAACACATTTAGCAAACATAAATATCCTGTCACAAATTCAAACTTATTTGATAAACATAATTGGAAACACAATGTCAGACAAATTGCATGAGGAGACTTACAAACTCAGAGTGAAGGTCATTTGAAATGCTGTGCATCCTGGCTGAGTGTTGGATGACCCGGTCAAAAAGGTTTGACAGGGAGAGGACTTGGCACCCAGTCTGGGCATTGGTACAGATAGGTGCTGCACCCACGTTGGTCAGTCTACTGCACAACAACAGACAGACCAACACCACAAAAGACACTAGAAGAAAGACCAATGGGACAACAAAGAGGATAAATAAAAACAATACATTGAAATAGAAAAGAAAGATACAAAACACAAAACAAATCTCAAGCTGAATTATTCTTAAGAATGAAAAAATGTCATGCTGTGCTTTAGAAAAAGTATTTAAACAGTTTTTTCCCCCAATATGTTTAAGTCAGTTTGAAAATACAATCAAGAACAGAATGCAATATAGACAGAATTATCATGGAGGAGTGGAGAGAGGACTGACAGTTCTTTCGTCATGCGAAATTCTATTCCTGAAATACCTGATCTGATGTTTCCAGGCATCCTACAGGGCACGGACAAGCTCCTGTCTCAGAACAGATGGCGCAGAAGATTTTCTTTTCAAAGATCCCTGAAGCTTCATATGAGGGTTTCTTACTGACCATTTCCCTTTTGCACTTATAGTACATATCAACGTGAGTGAGAGAGAGAATGAGAGTAGAGGAGGGGGGTGGGGGGATCATGCAGTTTGTTTGTGTGTGTGTGTGTGTGTGTGTGTGTGTGTGTGTGTGTGTGTATGGGGGTATATGGGTGTGTGTGTGTGTGTGTGTGAGTGAGTGAGTGAGACTATTATAATAGAGTAACCTAAGGCAGTCTGCAAGAGTGATGACATCATCAACCAAGGACATCCTCCCAACAAAACGTCATTCGATTCTGTCCAAGAGATTTTACATTGAGAGTTTAGATCCACTCAGCAGGCTTCTCCAGTACCTATGACTAATGTCTGCATGCCCTCCAGTTTGAGAAAAGACATGCAACCAAAAGGTCATTAAGAGCACTCCATGCACTATAAAGAGAGCTGATGAGTGAACTTCATGAGCTTCGAATGACACCATAGGGCAAACCTAAATGAATGTCATGTTGTTTAAGAAGCCAGTTGAATGACGTGGATCATTTCCTCTCAGTTGTAAGCAGTTGACTTATCTTTCTACGTGTTTGTCAGACATCATCAGATGGCTAATAGAACATAATAGGTCATTAGAAAAGGTTTTCATTCCTCAGGACAATTTATTTTGAAAAGGAAGAAATGGGAGGCAAGGTGGCTCAGTGGTTAGCACTGATGCCTCACAGCAAGTAGCAGAGATGAGAAGTAACAAAGTACAATACTTACTGCACTCAAGTAGATTTTTCTGATATTTTTACTTTAATAGTTTTTGTGTCAACTTTTTACTGGTACTCCCTACATTTTAAGACAAAGACTTTCTACTCCTTACATTTTACAAAATTGGCTCATTACTTTAGTTTTGTAGAAGAAGTTGTTGTGTCAGAAAATAGCGCGGACACGTGCCTCACACCGCGAGTGGGTGTTGCCACACAGAGAATAAAATAAGAGAAAAGAAAAAGAGACTAGCTGTCCCGTTGGAGGATAATCTGTTGAGGATGTGTGTGTGAGTTCTTTCAAATTTAAAGTAAGTTAGCTAGTGATTATGTTGTTTGTGTTCTTCTGTTAGCCAGGTTGCACGTTGCTTGATTGTAATAAAGCATCGAAGAGAGAAGTTGTCACTGTCTGTGTTTTAACAGACATACCTGGAGCCAAGTTGGAAACCAGAATTAGCTTTAAATACAGTCCTAAACTAGTCTTCACTCACATGTTTCAAATAATGTCACTGGAGTTACCGTTATTATTGTTTCATCATTACCTCATTCAATTTAATTGGACTGGACTATACTGTACGTTGCACTTGACGCACCACTAAGACAACTCGACAGATTCGGCGGTATTCTGCATTCATTTGCGTCAAATCAGTGCAGCTTGATGGCGCTAAGGTTAGCACAAAGTAGTATGGACGGCGACATGATTGAAAATTAAGAAAACAGAGATTGGGCAGACGAGCAGAAAGACATTCCCAGTCATCCTTGGCCTTATCTGAGAGAGATGTTTGAGATAGTAGGCATCAAGAATGACTCCTGGTCAATGTTCTGGGGAACTAATATCTGTTTACTAATTCATATTTTAACCTTTGTTTTCTTTATAGAAACCATATCTGAGCCCACACACATACATGTAGATTCCTTTAAATGTTAAGTTAAAGATTAAAAAAGAGAAACTGGATCTGTGAATTCTCACAGAACAACAACTGCATTCATGTCTTGCTGCTAAGTCAGAATCTTATTAGCCTAGAGTCCTAGTCTCTGTCACAGTAATCATATATGGGATGTTTTAGGCCCATTGGCATACATCAATTTAAAATGTAGGTAATGGTTAATAAAGATCCTTTTTCCCATGTCCACTGTAGATTCTCAGCGTGCTCTCTAGTAACATCTGTCTGGTCCAGGTAGCTTTGTCATTCACAAGTCTACTTTTACGTATACATATAACACAAGTATCTGTACTTCTACTTAAGTACAGGAAGTGAGTACTTTTGCTGCCTCTGGCAAGTAGACATGGCAGACATTTATTCCTGGTGCCTTTCTGTGTGGAGTTTTCTCCGTGTTTGCATGGGTTTCCTCTGGGTCCTGAGGTCACCTCACACAACAAAGATGTCCATGCTATGTATCTCCTGCCATAGCCCTTGACGTAGATACTGGCATTTACAACTGGACTTGGTCCCCTGGCGCCAGAACATGGCAACCCTCTGCTCCTAATTAGTTAGGATGGGTTAGGATCAGACATATGCACACCTAGACATCCAAAGGGGCTTTAGCACCTGCCCTTTTTTTTCTGGATCTATGTTTTTTTTATTTTTTATTATTAATATATATCTAGGTGAGTGGTGATGAACAACAGACTAAGCAGCCACCGCTTCAAGTTTACAACTAATTTCCCCAGCACTTTTGTAATATTTGTACTTTTAATAATGAATTTCACCAGTATCCGACTCGGGGTAGTTGTCTCAATTGTCCTTCCCACTCTAGCACGACTCAAACACACTTTAGTGTATTATACAGAGGGTCAGAAATATGGAACAGTCTTCCCACATCACTCATTGAGGTTTCTAAAGAACAGTTTAAACAGATAGTAAAATTGGCGCTCCTAAGTTGTCTAAATCTTTCATATGGGTTTGTGGTCTTTATTTATATCCCTTTTTTTTTACATAATAATACATACATGTATTTGAATTGATTAACATAAATGTTTCTATTAAGATTGCCACTTACTAAGCCCCTTGAAAGTTTTTCAGCAATTATCCATCACATCTTTTTGCGAAACACTGTTATAACACTGTTTTAATGTTTTTGTTGTGAAAATAAAATAAATCAAGTCACATCAAATCAAAAGACAAAACTAAAAAGTTGCAATCTCAAGGCACTGGCTGCTTAATCTTTTGTTCATCATCACTCACCTCTGAATAGATTTAAGGAGAGATGATGGTGGTTGAAGTATTTTAGAAGTCTTCCTGAAGGAATTTGAACTTTGAGCTTCATTTGTTACACATATGATGTCACCCACCCCCCCAACACTGTCCAAATCTCTATCGTTTGTGCTATGTTTGTGCTGATTTGTGGCGTTAAAAGAAACATTTGTGCTACATCAGTTTTTACGTTATAAGGCTTTGGATTGGATTTGGACATAAATGGGGGGCTGGGGGACGTCACACATGTTACAAATAAAGCCTGATAACGTAAAAACCGAAGTAGCACAAATGTTTCTTTTAAAGGAATAAATCATCACAAATGTAGCTTCACGCAGGTCTGCCTGTCTCTCTCTGTGTGTCTGTGTGTCAGCACACAGAGAGAGAGAGAGAGAGAGAGAGAGAGAGAGAGAGAGAGAGAGAGAGATATTGAGAGTCTCATGAGCTGATATTTTGATTTTTAAATTCAAGAAATACATTTATTTGACAGGGAAGCTGTGTACAAACAGGAATAAATATAGGCTAAAAAAACATGCATCCAGAAAAAAGGGAACTTTCTAATGAGGAAGAAAAAAGGCAGGTGTTCAAGCCCCTTTTGATGTGTGCAATGTGTTCAATGTGTGCATGTGCCTGACAGTTGCAATGATGCTCCAAAGACGCAGGCAGATGTTGCCCCATCAGAGCAGACTGTGCTTTAGAGGAGAGGGGGTCTTAGTGCTAAAAAGAAGCCTTTCAGACAGAGGGTCAATACAGGTGCTGCAACAATAGATACATTGAGAAAAACATTGTGTATTTTGACGTCAAAGCATGTGAACATTTTCTAGTAGACCCCCAAAGGGAAAATATAAACCTGAAAACGTCCATTATATGTACTAAAACAGCTCAGCCTTTGTATAAAGGAAGCTGACAAGGGACCGAGCGGAGGTAAAACAAGAAATGTGAGTTCCATAGCAACGGTGTCTGTCCCCAGACTCAAATCAATAAAATAAAATAAAAAAATAACCTAAGATAACCGGCATTGTTGTCCCACTTGCCGATCCCTCTTCATTTTCTTCCTCTAGCATGTGCAATCCAACTTTGTTTCTTTTTCTTCTTTTTCCTCTGACTGTAATCCTCCCAGTATCTCCATTCATCGCTCCATCAAAGCAGGTCAAAACTATATGTAAATATGCATTTCACGATTTAGTGAAAATAAGGGTTCTTTGTAGTTTAATCTCCCTTAGATCTCTCACTGCTTTGCCTTGTTTTCTGCTTCAATAAATACTGTACAAACAGAGTTATGGAAATACTTTTTAAAGCATGGTTTATCAGCTTTTCCTCTGAGAGTGCAGGCATTCTACTATAATTAAATATGAATTGATGTGACACTGGGATTAGCTGAGGTGTTGGACAGAGGCCTGCACCAACCAACCAACAGACATTGCCATCCCAGAAACTCATCTCATTGCTTGTGATGATTCTCCTACTGAGCATGCTCTTATCCCTTTCCTGAAGAAGACATACTTTATCAAGTATAATTCTATTTATTTCTTGATAGTACAAACATAGTAACTAAACATAGACTAAAATAGTGTGTGAATGTGTACTTCCTATACCAGATACTCACCTGCAGTAGTTATGTTATCTTTGGGCTTTTACATTCTTATTCTTATCACAAAATACAGAGGTTTTAGTTGGTAATAATGAGAATAAAAATGTGTTATACAAAATATGAAAGTATCTTGTTCTAATGAAAATAAGATGTTTAAAATGAGAATACTTTCTGTCATTAAGAGAAACTGAGCAGGTTTGTCTGGGGCAGTTTCACTCAATGAAAGTTTGAGTGATGACTAAGCTGCAGATCCACGTGAGTCTGCATCACGTTTGTGCAGATTGTTTTTGCACGTTGCAGATTGTCTCGTTTTGTCAGTTTCAGACTGACCTATGGAGTAACAGGGTGACTGCTGCATGCCCACAGGCTGGCATCCTCACAGGCTTTGGCCTTTCACTCCATTTTTACGGCACAAGAACTTCTCCTGTGACGACCGACCGGAGACTGAACCTACCCCATTAAAACACATTTGTTCATTAGACTTTTTTTTCTTTCTGAGAAACTACACATCATATTGTTACACTTTGTATAATCGTATTAGCAGCACTGTCATTTATACATATCATGCTAAAGTTGAGCAACTTTTTCTTTGAGCAAATTTTTAATGAAATTCCTTAAAGATGTGAAAAATGTCAATTTTTCAAAAACGGCAATAAATTTGACATTTTTGTCTCTATTTGACACTTTTTTGTTTTGTTTTCACTAACACCACTTTACTATCACTAGTTTTACGCTACTTTTTGGAATTTGAGGTCAATAACCCTCATTTGTATAGAATTATACGTAATATTTTACTTAAAAAAGCATAAATTATTATTTTGACTAATAGTTAAGATCAGAAGAATGTACAAATGAGTTTAATCAGGAATGAATGTGATCAATTGTATTTGCAAAGAGCGTTGTAAGGAATGCAATCTATTTTTTTTTGTGGTAATTTGGTTAAAAAGAAATCCATATTTCAGATATAGACATTTTTTAAAGGGGTCAAATTTGACCCGAGGACAACAGGACTGTCTATGGATACGTGTCTTCTGTGACGTGTATTCACTCTCTGCTGTCTACGGGCAATGCTAATGTGCGCTTGTTATAATCCTCAGTGTGTCCCGTATAACGTGTGGTGTAACAAGCCTGCAAGAAGTTGCAGTAGACAGAGTAAGCAAGACTTCAATCAAGTTGTCTTTATTTGAGATCACACATAAACAAAGATTACATAAAAACTTGGGCATACACTGTCACTAACTCAAGAAAGAAAGCGTAGCCGACCACGGGTCACGCAAAAACAATAAACGAGCGCACCCTCTTTTACCATCCTAGCAAGTTTGTTGACACGGCACTAGAGAAAAGATGGCGGCGCCCACAGCAGTGGAGCAAAAGATGACCAAACGGACAGATACTTTGTTAAAACCTGTTTCCACAACCAGCCAAGCTGGCAAATCTTTTTCGGCAGATTCGGGGACAGGACAGGACTATTTAGTAGATTTCCTAGAGAAAGAGCTTGGCAGCGACCTGAAATCCCTGAAAAATGTTGGCGAGCTGCTGGAAAAGCTAAGAGAGGAAAACAACATACTGGAGGAACAGGTGAATCTGAAAGAAAACACACATACACATCTGATAGGTCTCGTTCTTTATCCCGGTGTGTATTAATACTGAAGCTCAAAAACGACAGAGAACTTTAAGAAGGAGTAAACTCGCCAAGAAATGCTTTACTGTAACTTGGGATTGTTTCAGAAAAAAACATTCTACTAACGATGTAGGCCTGGGGTGTGTGTTTTGCTGGTGAAAGTATAAGGATGTATGTGGTGACTACACATTTGATCCACAAAATTAAGTTGTGTGTGTGCGAAGTTGTGCTCAGCTACGCCAAGCAACAGTTGAGAGCACAATGACCAGGGCTGCAACTATCTATTATTTTCATTGTTTATTCATCTGTTGATTGTTTTCTCGATTTACCGATTAGTTGTTTGGTCTATGTCTCGTTTTGTCCACAAATCAAAGACATTCTGTTTACAGAGGAGAGAAGAAACTAGAAAATGTTCACAAGCTATAATCAAAGAATTTTTATCTTTTTCCTTAAAAAGTTACTCAAACCAACTAATCGATTATCAAAATGTGTGCAGATTAATTTAAAAGTTAATTGACAACTAATCGATTTGGAGTTCTACACAGGACGTTATTCAGTATTCCCTGTAGTCCCTGAAGTTGCTCGTTAGGGATAATCATTAGAAAAAAAATCATATAAGATGTGCAATAAACAACAAGCTCGACTCAGCCAATTCTTAGGAGCCCAGCTGCCTTTGTCTTTATTTTTGGGCCAAAGACTTGTAGCCTCACATAATGTCAATCTTTGTCAGAAGTGAGATGATAATGACAACTGACGGTGGTCAGATGAGCAGTCCATCTTTTATAGTGCAAACACTTAAGGTGCTCGTCCTTTCAACGTACAGCCATCGCAGGTTTCCTTAAAAAAAAAAATTGTAAACTGTGTTGCATACTGAAAAATCCTCTACCACGCCTTCAGACCCCTTCCCTTCCAGATCCAGCTCACTGAATTTTTGTGATACCATCTGATATTGGGCATCTGCAAAAGTTGAATGCTCTCGATAATAAGGAAGGTCTGCATAAAGTTCTGCATAAAGAATAATTACAACTTCAGTTTGCAGCTGAACACAAGACTTGTGCAATCTATGTCCATTACTGTGTCAATTATGAGCAGTGACTCTTATCATTTTTGTCATTCAGGTTCTGACTGTATCCAGTTCTGTGCCTCCTAAAGTTTCTGCAGCTCTGTCTGCTGCTGAGGAGGCTATATGTTCCCTGGAGGGCCTACTGCAGAGAGAGCAACTTATCTCCAACATGCTGCAGCAGGTAGAGCTTCCACTAAGAGAATTCTAGGCTAAATATTGACTTGAATAAACAAACAAGACAGCAGTGTGTGTTGTCACGACTGAAAATAGAGTTTCTATATTCTATATTAGTCTGTTACAAATCATCTCAACTTATTCTAACTATTTTCACAAGTTGTATTCAAGTCCCTTTTATAAGTTGACTTGGTTTGGGGTCAATACAATTGTTTTAGTTCACTGCTGATACCCAAGTGCACATATATGTAACATTATTCAGTACTTTCTTTGCTGAGTATGAGTACCTTTTTCTTCATAAAATTAATAAAATTCTTTTTTCCCCATTGGACAAAGTTGAGCCTGAATGTTAATTATTAACCTTGTAAATAGAAGTCTGAAAGAATATATAATATACATACAGTATCCACTTGGGCTGCACAGTATATATATATATATATATATATATATTTTTTTTTTCAAATTTCAACTGACGCAATAAACACATCGCAAAAGACTGTGACATATCGCGAAAGGCACACCAAGATTCTTTGTGTTACTTGAAAGAAAATATCAGCAGTAGAAGAACTGTCATTCTTGCAAGATGATGAAGAGATAGACAGAGAGAGATGAAGGAAGCAGTATTCCAGACTCCGCTTGTGACATATAATTTAAAGTCTTTTTCTCTTACGGGGTACCATTCTCTGAGGTATAAGCACTTGTTTGTCTTAATTAATTATTCCATTTTGTAGCACCTACAGGGGGCCCAGCCTTGGATGGATAATCTTGGCCAGACGCTTAACCAAGTCGACACTATAGAGAGACACGTGAAATACCTACGGTGCCTTCAACATATAGAGGAACTTAGGTACTGTAAACAAGGATAAAGTGATGAAGATACAGATTATTTTTCTAAGACAGATGTTTGAGAAGAAATACATAAATGGACACTGTAATGGAAGGAATAAAGAACCCTTAAAGGAAAGCACAAGTTGGCTGCTGTGTCTAGGGCATGAAATATAATATTAGGGGTTCCAAATTTGAATGGGCACAGGTAGTCAAATCTACATTGACTCTTAAGTGTTGAAATCATGCTATAATAGTCATGCTGACTGTGTGCTGTAATATATGTTTGACATCCAAGTCATACTTTTAGAAGAGACACAATGCACCAGTCTGTGTCCTGCAGGCTGACAGAAGCAGAGATGTATGATGTTTTGTGTTTCGGCAGTGCTGCAGTCCAACAGTGTCTAATGACCAGCAGTGTCTGGGAGGCCATAAGGGCAGTAGACAGCATGGCGGCACTGGCCGCTGGACTAAACCAGTCTGGATGTTCTCACCTCAAGGACTTCCTCCGAGAAACACTTCACTTCTGGCACAAGATCATCAAGGACCGACTGGCCAGGTAAACCCCGCCCCCTGGACCTTCATGTCTAAATGTGGCCAAGCACAGTGATGCAAAGGTATCACTGTATCATCATTCTTTATTAAATAATAAGCTAAATTGTCCTCTCCAATTCTTTCATAGTGATTTCGAGAAAGTATTGACACAACTTCACTGGCCGATCATCTCCCCTCCTACTCAGTCGCTGACGCCTACTGCCAACGCTCAGGAGATCAACAGCCAGCTGGAGCTGCTTGTCACACAGCTGCTCGCCCTGCAGACCTCGTATCCTTTCAGTTTGGGTTTTCTACACACCTGTTCTCTTTACACATCTGTCGTTTATTACTATGATAACCTTCATTCTATACACAAACCCCGCCTCCTACATAATGTATTCCAATACAACTCATTTGCATTGGCTAATAGGCTTTGAAGGAAACACCACCTGGATTATGGTCTTCTAACAGCACGGCTCTAGTGATGTCAATGTCTGTTGGTTGGTCCACCACTTTGGTTCAATATCTCGACAAATAATGGATGGAATTGAATAACATTTTTAAAATCATTCATATTTCGTGAATCCTACTACTATTGATGATCCCTTGACTTTTCACCTTGTGCAGCAGTTTAAAATGATTAGCTATTTTAATTTTCACATCCGCCAGATGAGTTTGTGTAGGAAGAAGGTTGTGTCCCAATTACTAACCAATGATCCGCTGACTTTTTATAGAGTACCACCAGCAGGTTGACATTTTTGGTTCATTTTAAAATGGTTATGCACGTATTGAACAGCACAGAATAAAGGTAGATCAGCCATTCCAGCATCCTCAGTCAAAGCACTTCAAATCATTAATGAACTTTTCCACCATGCCCTATCAAACAATGTTAACAACAGTGACAAATAGCTTATGTATCTGCCCCATAATTCGGATCCACTCCAAAATTGAATGGCTTCTTCCTTGGCCCTTCCACAAAGTTGAATTGAAATCAGGCCAGCAATGATTTCCGTAATCCTGCTGGCAGACAAAAAACAAACACGCTGAACTGAAAATGTCACGGAGCCCCGGAGGTGACATGGAGGAAAAAATAAAACATGTACTGTGGTCAAACACAAGATCTTGACTTTGTTTTCCAATGTCTCCAGTTTCATTTGCGAGATCTCAACTTTTGTTGTGAGATATCGAGTTGTATCTGCAAGATCTCGGAAATCAAACCAACAAAAAGGCTAACCTAGCTAACTAGTAGCATGCCAGCTATTATCTAGCTGGCTAGTAGCACAACATAATTACATCTTCTTGGTTGTCTAAATACATTCGTTTATTTTGATAAGTATTACTAATTAATACATGCCAAAGTGAAGGGTTGTAATGAACATTGTTGTTGACTGTTTATGTCAATAGCGCTAGTTTGTGTTGTCGTAGCAACATGCCCGTTCATGAGCTTCTCTCTCGTGTCTTGTTATTCTTCTTATTTGGTACATTTTTTTTTCGTTGTTCCTAATTGTTTACATAGATGTATTTAGACAACCAAGGAAATGTAATAATGTCATGCTACTAACTAGATACTTGCTAGCTACACTGACGAAAATAAGTATTTGAACACCCTGCTATTTTGCAAGTTCTCCCACTTAGAAATCAGGGAGGGGTCGAAATTGTCATCGTAGGTGCATGTCCACTGTGAGAGACATAATCTAAAAAAAATAATCCAGAAATCACAATGTATGATTTTTTAAAACTATTTATTTGTATGATACAGCTTCAAATTAGTATTTGAACACCTGTCTATCAGCTAAAATTCTGACCCTCAAAGACCTGTTAGTCTGCCTTCAAAATGTCCACATCCACTCCATTTATTATCCTAAATTAGATGCACCTGTTTGAGGTTGTTAGCTGCATAAAGACACCTGTCCACCCCATACAATCAGTAAGAATCCAACTACTAACATGGCCAAGACCAAAGAGCTGTCCAAAGACACTAGAGACTAAATTGTACACCTCCACAAGGCTGGAAAGGGCTACTGGGAAAGTGCCAAGCAGCTTGGTGAAAAAAGGTCCACTGTTGGAGCAATCATTAGAAAATGGAAGAAGCTAAACATGACTGTCAATCTCCCTCGGACTAGGGCTCCATGCAAGATCTCACCTTGTGGGGTCTCAATGATCCTAAGAAAGGTGAGAAATCAGCCCAGAACTACACTGGAGGAGCTGGTCTATGACCTGAAAAGAGCTGGGACCACCGTTTCCAAGGTTACTGTTGGTAATACACTAAGACGTCACGGTTTGAAATCATGCATGGCACGGAAGGTTCCCCTGCTTAAACCAGCACATGTCAGGGCCCGTCTTAAGTTTGCCAATGACCTTTTGGATCATCCAGAGGAGTCATGGGAGAAAGTCATGTGGTCAGACAAGACCAAAATAGAACTTTTGGTCATAATTCCACTAACCGTGTTTGGAGGAAGAAGAATGATCAGTACCATCCCAAGAACACCATCCCTACTGTGAAGCACGGGGGTGGTACCATCATGCTTTAGGGATGTTTTTCTGCACATGGGACTGGGCGACTTCACTGTATTATGGAGAGGATGACCGGGGCCATGTATTGCAAGATTTTGGGGAACAACCTCCTTCCCTCAGTTAGAGCATTGAAGATGGGTTGAGGCTGGGTCTTCCAACATGACAATGACCCGAAGCACACAGCCAGGATAACCTAGGAGTGGCTCTGTAAGAAGCATATCAAGGTTCTGGCGTGGCTTAGCCAGTCTCCAGATCTAAACCCAATAGAGAATCTTTGGAGGGAGCTCAAACTCTGTGTTTCTCAGCGACAGCCCAGAAACCTGACTGATCTAGAGAAGATCTGTGTGGAGGAGTGGGCCAGAATCCCTTCTGCAGTGTGTCAAACCTGATGAAAAACTGCATGAAACGTTTGACCTCTGGAATTGCAAACAAAGGCTACTGTACCAAATATTAACATTGATTTTCTCAGGTGTTCAAATACTTATTTTTAGCCGTATCATACAAATAAATACTTTTTTTTTTGTGATTAGGTCTCTCACAGTGGACATGCACCTACGATGACAATTTCAGACCCTTCCATGATTTCTAAGTGGGAGAAATTGCAAAATAGCAGGGTGTTCAAATACCTATTTTCCTCACTGTAGCTACTAAGGTTAGCTTGCAGTCATTGACAACAACAATCAACAACAATGTTGGTTATAACACTTCACTTTGGCATGCAAATAAACAATGGATGTATTTAGACAACCAAGAAGATGTAATCATGTCACACTACTTGCTAGCTAGGTTAGGTTTTGTTTGTTGGATTTGCGAGATCTCGCAATGAATGAAGGAAATTCAAGATATCACAAATAAAACTCGAGATCTTGCAAAACAAAGTTGAGATCTCGCAATGAAACTGGAGATATCAAAAATAAAACTCTCCCAAGTACATGTATACATTTTTTGAAAATATTTTATTGTTTTTTTTCCTCCAGGTCACTTCCAGGGCTTCATAAAATATAACCTCCTTGGTGGTGGTAAAAAAAACAACATAAATTTACTCCTAATATGCTAAAATTGTGATTAGATAAATATCTAAATTGCTATCCGTCCATATGCTAAAATCATTAATACATGCAAATAATGCATGTACTTTGGATAAAAATGCTATATAAATGTTATAATTACAGCTAAGTGTTTTTGAATAAAGATTACCTGAAAAAATAGCTAACATATATAGTATAAAAGGTCCAATGTGTACTTATCCTTGATGTATGCATCTTACATCTTAAAAAGCACAAGTGCCATCACTGTGTTTGTGAACAAAATGATTACACGGGATAGACAGTAGAGGATGACAGGGAATTACATTAAACCGGGTTTGGAACACTGCAGGTGCTCCAGTGTTTGGTTTCTTTAACTTCCCTGTCAGTGATGACCTCATATCCCAGAGGGCTTTGGCTTCGTGTCAAGCTGTACCTACT
This sequence comes from Etheostoma cragini, assembly GCF_013103735.1. NCBI lineage: Eukaryota > Metazoa > Chordata > Actinopteri > Perciformes > Percidae > Etheostoma > Etheostoma cragini. The sequence goes on from NC_048429.1 coordinate 18,667,614, forward strand.
ATCCAGCCTGCTTCTTCAGCCACACCTCTGTCCCAAGATCCCCCCCTCTGTCTGCCCATCCAGATTATGCTGCTACCACTCAGCAGGAGGTTCCGATACCACTTCTACGGAAATCGACAGACCAACTCCCTCAGCAAGGTCTCTCACACACAGAATGTTTCTGTGTTTTTCTTTCAGCACCATTCACACTTCATTTAAGCAGTGGTTGGTCAGCTGTGTGGAGGTGGGGCTAAGGTTTCAACTTTGCTCTTTACTCTCTCTACAGTCTGTGAAATATGTGATTCCTGTATTTAAATGACCTTTTCCCTCTCTTTATGACGGATGTCCAGAATATTTCTTTGGGCATAACCTGACCTTTTTGAGTTCTTAGACACACACTCTCAGCAACAACCTTTATTGTTTGGACCCTATACTGACCCTCTGTAATCTTTACTTCTACAAGGACAGACAACTGGATCAGTGACAGAGACCAGTTGTCTACACAGAAAATTAAAGTAGAAAGTTGTCATAAGCCAAAAAATGTAAGTCTTTACAAAAACTCAAACTCCTCTGTCTGTGCCTTTTTTAGCCAGAATGGTACCTCACACAGGTTCTGATGTGGATGGAGAACAGCTCAACCTTCATGGAGGAAAAGATCCAACCTATCCTGGACCGAGCTGGAGCCACCATCAGTGCCATGGTATGTTGTTTTATAATCAGAATCAGAATTAGAATCAGCTTTATTTGCCAGGTATGAGGACCCATTCGAGGAATTTTTCTTTGGAGCATCATTACTCACACTGTGCTTACACATACAAAACAACCAAAACAAAAATATACACACTAATATATACACAATATCCTAATACTCTAAACAGATACAATATAGAGGCATGAGTGCAATGAAGAGGTCAATAAAATTATTTAAATGTGGAGCATAGTGCAAATGATACTGGGATAAATAGTATTCTTATTATATTACAATATGAACAGTATGAACATATGAACAGTTCTGAAATAGGAAATGAGAATGATGAATAAATAAAAATAATAAGTGAGAATGGGAATGATGAATAATACTAAATAAGTGAAATAATAAGTGGAACCAGTAAACAGGTGCTGTAGAGACACTGTTACTGAGTTATTGACCTGAATTGAACCTGACACTGTGGGTCAGAATTCAGCTGTTCATCAGAGAGATGGCTTGTGGGTAGAAATTGTTCCTGAGTCTGTTCGTTTTGGCGTACAGTGCTCTGTAGCGCCTACCAGAGGGGAGAAGATTGAACAGGTTGGAACTTTTCAAAACCTACAGAAAAAACTGTTCAGCTCGTCAGCCAGTTGTTGAAGACCAGCAGTGTTGGGGGATGGTGTCCCGTAGTTTATGAGTGTCTGCAGGCCTCTCCACACTGACCAAGGATTGCTGTTTGTAAAGCTGTTTTCCAGCTTATTAGCATAGCTCCTCTTAGCTGCTTTGATTTCCTTGGTCAGTGTGTTCCTGGCCTGGTTATACAGGACTCTGTCCCCACTTCTGAAGGCCTCCTTTTTTGACTGACGGAGCTGCCTGAGTCTTGTTGTGAACCAGGGTTTTTGGCTGTTTTATGTGCAGAAGGTTTTAGTCGGCACACGTACGTCCTCACAAAAGCTGATGTAAGATGTCACAGTGTCAGTTAGTTCAGTCCAGATCAGTGGCTGCAGCCTCGAAAACACTCCAATCAGGACAGTCAAACCAGGCCTGTAAATCCAGCTTTGACTTGTTGGTCCATCTTTTCACCCTCTTTACAAGAGGTTTAACAGATTTTAGTTTCTGTCTCTATAACAGGCTCTTTTGGATTGCTTTGATCTCCTCTGGTTAAGTGTATTCCAAACAGGTATTTCTTTCAATCTGGCACAATAAGTGTTGTTTGTGCGAGCAGGTGGAGCTGTGTCGAGGCCTGCTGTCTCTTGTCCAGGAGAAGGTCGCCAGTGATGCTTCTAGGCTGCTGTACGACGATGTGCTGTTCTGTCACTTGGTGGAGGAGGTGCTACAATTTGAGAAAGAGCTGCGAAGCAACCAGTCATACCCAGCAGTGCTGCCCGGTCTACTTCACCTTCTGCTTGAAGACGCAATCCTCCAGAAGTGGCTCACTGTGGAAAAGAAGAGTAAGTATGAGGACACCGGAACAGTGTTATCCTACACCTGTCATTGCATCAGTGTGATTAATATTATAAAGGCAAAACCTATTCTATGATTATACAATCAGTTTATTATTAGAATGCAATTTATGTTTGTATTAAAATGAGCCCTTGCAACACTCCAAAGTCAGTGGCAATGTTCAGAGCACCTTCCAGAGCATGCAGTCAAGTTTCATCACCTTGTAGCTGAAAGGCAGTGGCTTGGCAACCTTCCTTCTACCGATGACAATGTAGTTATGATAATCTGTGTTGAAAAAGTGCATGGTTGTGCCTCTGGGTTCACTGGAAAACAACATTAGGCAATGCATATTGCTTGGAATTTTATAGTTCTATATCCACATTTTATGTCACATTACCAGCACGGGGTGTAGAATTTTGAGAATGTGACTCTGGAAATTGACATGACGTGATACGCGTGATCCCCTCTGTTGGAACTACAAAAACACTTGTACAGTTGTGTAACAGAGAGGAAGTACTTCCCAAACAAAAGATGATGCTGCATCTAATATTTATCAGATAGTTGGCTTTTCTCTTGCCTTTTCTTTACATACTGAAAAAAAAAAAAATTCAGGGATCAACATAAGAAGTTTCATAAATATTGTGCATAACTTTTGTAGACACACTCCACTGTCATCTGTGGTTTTTATCACTTTTATTTTCATGCAAGTTTTGGGGCTGGTTGTGTTTTCCCGATTTGATTCCCATTTACAAGGTTCTGATTTGATTGGATTTCTGTCTTGATACCAATTAGGTTAGAGACGTTTCAGTTACAATACTAATTTTGGTCCGAGGTTTCTCCCTAAAAGGAAGTTTTCCTCACCACTCAAGGTTTCTGCCTAAAAAGGAGTTGTTCCTGTCCAATGTCGTACTAAATTGTTGCTCTTAGGGGAATTTTGGGAATTGTTGGGTTTTTGTAAATTATAGTGTGTGGTCTAGACCTACTCTATCTGTAAAGTGCTCTGAGATAACTCTTGTTATGATTTGATACTATAAATAAAATTGAATTGAATTGAATGATACATTAAATACTTAAAACATGTTAATACATGCGTTCCTCACGGCCTTTGTATGTTTGCTCAAGAACATTGAAGGAGCATGGTAACCCTGTATTCCTGTGTATGTACAGTGGCAGTGGAGAAGATGGATGCCATGCTGTCGGCCGAGGGAGCTTGGAGCTCCCAGTACAAAGATATCAGTGATATGGACGAGCTGAAAGCTCCAGATTGTGCTGAGACCTTCATGACTCTTCTGCAGGTCATCACTGGTAAGACTACTCATTTTAGCTTGTTTAGAGGTCTTTTCACAACTGAAAGTCCAAATGAGGTCCGGACCAAGGTTAATATTTTTGTTACATTGTATACACATGATCTGGTTAGTTGCCGTTATGCAAGCGCATTAAATAACTATACATGACATAACTACTTCACATATTTTAAACATTGTTTTGTTGCATTGTTGATAAGCAAGACATGGCAACTTTACTTGGGTTTTATGAAGCATTTGTTCAGAGAAAAACTGAAAACTACACTGTACATTAACTACCGCTTTACAAGTTAACTGCTGATTTATTCTCCGCTCTAATAGCCGACAGCTGTCTGCTCTGAGCACCTTCACCGTCTCTCTCTCTCTCTCTCTCTCTCTCTCTCTCACTACCTACACAATAAGGACTGAGCTATTCCTTAAAGAAGCTATGCTTCTCTTATAACACAACTTGCTGTATTTACTGCCCAAAAAAGGCTTTTACACTTTAAGGCTCTGACACCAACCCGATTATTGACCACCGGACAGTCTAGTGAGGTCGGTGACTCGAGTCTGATCGATGTGTTCCATGCCGTCGGCATCTATTTTGGCCAATTTGACGTGTTGAATCTGCCAGTGGGCAGTCAGATTCAATGACCAATCTGATTGGGTGGAAGCACAGCCGAAACACTGCTACATCGGCGCAGAGATCACACAGCACCTTAAACCCCCCAACTTCCATCAACATACTTGGTGTTAATGGCTGGCTATTTTTCCTACAGTACCAGCAACTACATGGGGGCATACACAACACATTTCAGGGACATACCTGCTAATTTCAGCAAGACAATGCTAACAGGGTGTCTTCGTAGTAAAAGAGTACGATACTAGACTGGTCTCCTGCAGTTCAGACCTTTCTCCCAGTGAAAACGTGTGCTACATTATGAAGTGACAACGGATATCCAGGAGTGTTAGCAACTGAAGTTGTGCATTAAGCAAGAACAGGAAAGAATTCCACCTACAAAGCTTTACCAATAAGTGTCCTCAGTTCCCAAACGCTTATAGAGTAAAGGTGGTAAACATGCCGTAGTCCCAGTTTTTTGGGAAAATGTTGCAACCATCAAATTCAAAAATAGTGAATATTTGCTAAAACACAATAAGGTTTATCTGTTTGAACATTAAATATCTTGTCTTTAAGGTATATTCAATTGAATATACTGTAGGTGGAAAAGGATTTTCAAATCATTGTATTGATTTTATTTACATTTTACACAACATCCCAAGTTCATTGGAATTTACAGGGGTTTGCAGAACATATTTTTCCTATCCCATAAAACTTTGCATAGAACTTTTGTCATACTGTTTATATCCATTTTGCAAGCTCTCGGCCTTATTCTTCTCTGCCTTTTAGTGGCACATTGCTGTGTTTATTTCTCCCTTACCACCAGCAATTGAGTTGTGGAATAGTGTCAAGGCGTTGACAGGAAGGCGTATCATCTGCGGCTGTGCATGAGATACACACAAACGGGGACCCACTCATAACTACATTACTCCAAGAGCTCAAATACTTGACAGGGCACCTTAAAAGCACACAGGATAGTACTGTAAGCTGTTTCTTTTGTCATCCTGCTGTGCTTAGAGCGGTACCGGTCCTTGCCCTGTCCTTCTGCACAACTTAAGTTCTTGGGGCTACAGAGAGAACTGGTGGATGACTTCCGCATACGACTCACCCAGGTAATAATGACAGAGGCTGCTATAATGAATGAGGCTGCTACAATGAATTGTCCTCATAGTGGACCTCTGCTTAATGCTTGTTACCAACAATAATATTCAAACCAGGAAAAATATTTAATTAGGGGTCATCAACACCAGGATGAAACTTTCTATTCTTCCTGGCGTAAATGGGATTGTACACTTTTGTCTGCTTGTAAATTTACCTTGAAGTAGGTTGTGTATTGTAAGATGGGAGTAAATGGGTGTAAAGCTGTAAAGATCTTCGAAAAATATGTTATGTTGTGTCATGGTCTTCTATCCCTTGTCCTATTTTGTTCGGTGTTATAGTTTTGTCAAAATGTTTGTGCAATTTTTTAAGAACAAAAATCAATTAAAAGGTTTTGAAGAATGAAATGACTGAGGCAGATATCCGGTTATTCCTTTCCAGGTGATGAAGGAGGAGTCTCGCTGCCCGCTGGGTGCCCGGTATTGTGCCATCCTTAATGCTGTTAACTACATTTCCACAATTCTAGGAGACTGGGGAGACAATGTGGTGAGTGGGCTTTATTAAATGAATTTAGTCTATTCATCCGTTTGCAATCAGCAGGATGTTGCCATGGCTGGAGAATTTTCAATTTACTGTGAAGAATCTCAACTAAGTCCTGACCTACGGCCTCATTTATATTTATATATATATATTATGTGTGCAGAAAAAGGAGCTAGAAAGATGTGTAGGTCCCACGGAAAAGTTGGGATTAAACAATAACCTGTAGTTAGGGTTGTGTATCGTACACTTTTTTTCTGGGACGTTACCTGGAATTCGGTTCTGGTACTTTTTTTCTGTACCTCTGTAATAACAAAAAAGAAATTTCAGTTGTAAAAATAACTCCTAACCTATTTATTGTATACTAACTTTTTGTTATTTGTTTAGAACATTTTACACACAACATAAAACACCACCTTCTCCCCAACCTGTCTCTACAACTATTTAACAGACTAATTAGTAATTTGTAAGTAAGTTGTAATAGTGCTTATGAGCTTTTTATGCTGATAGCAACATATCAAGCTACAATAAGAAAACAACAACGCTATCAACACATCGCTATGACGATGCAGATGCAATTTGCCTTTTATTGTTCCTCTGGCACTGTTGCGAGACTCTTTTTTTTTTTTTAGGCATGTCTGGCTGTTTGAGCGCCTTCCTTTTACTCCAGAGGACGTCCCACTGCTTGTTCTAACCTTTGTAGACCATTTCCTTTGCAAGTTCCTGCTAATTAAATTCAGATAGTCTCTCGTCTCCTCTTTCGTCCACTTTCATCTGTCTTTGTTGACACCTAAAATACTGGGCAGAAATTAACTAAAACTTCTTTTTTGTTTTGTGCCGGGTTGCAACCATAAAATGCCATAAAACGTAATCGCAATTCATTATTTATTCAACAAATAACGTTTCTGTCAGCGTTTATTGCATAAGCCGTATATCGATCAAGATAAAGTCTGATGAGACCGAATGTATTTCCTTTGAGTCCATATTCATGAAATTCCATCAAATTTGAACTGGTCGAATAAGGAATTTTTCATTCGATATCACTTAATTTGGAAAAAAAACTTGTGGATGGAAACATAGCTTCTGTCAAGATGCAGAGACGTGCTTGCGCTTATATGGTCTCGGGTACCAAAATTTGGCATCGTTGATTTACAGTGAATCTGTCCTTGGTAGTACCAACGTTATTTGATCGTACCTAAAAAAGTACAGAGTTCAATACCCAACCCATCCTATAATACTAATATCTGACAAATCTGTATTTAATTAATTAATTAATTAATTGTGAAGTTATTGTAGTTTAGCAGAGCATCACCATATTGTAAAGTTCATCACTGAGTTTTAAACATTTAAAATAGAACTGGTTCAAATGATGCTGTCAAACAATAACTTCGTTTTATCATATCGTCAAAATCTTCACTGGTTGGGCACTGGGCAAACGTTTCAAATGCTGTACAGGAACTTTGCCGGAATAAAGTCAAGTCTGAAATTGGTTGAATTGTGATTTTAGAGGTTTTCTAATCAAACAATGAGTAAAGAATGTTGACGATTCAATACTTGTCACAGTTTTGAACCTTGGGCACGAGAAGTTTTATGTGAGACTATGCTGCACCGTGCTGCCAGCTGACAGTTTTAGTGTTTACCTCTTCCTTTATTCCTTCTTCAGTTTTTCCTGCAGCTGCAGCAGGCAGCAGTTTCACTTGGTGAGGAGGTAGTACTGGGAGGCCTAGGGGTGTTGGAGGTTGGTCGTCTGGCTTCTCTGGAGGGCTCTCTGTTCGAAGGTCTATTGGCGTTGCTGGATCGACTGAAAGGAGACATGCTGGGAAGACTGCTGGAATGGACCATGAGAGAAATCACAGAGAAAGTCAAACCATACGGCCAGGACAGGTGAGAGACAACAGTCTGTTGATGAGTACCATATTGTATTATATTTGATTACTTCTTACTATCAGGTCAGGACTGTCATATACTGCTGCAGTGGGTATGTTTTTTTGAGAATAAGAAATGGTTGCCCTGTAAACTTGTTGCCAACCATTGCAAAGCCAGGAGGTTTGTACCTCAGGCTTGGTTCTGCTTTTTATGTTTACCATTTTTTTGCTGGTGGGGACTCATTTTTATTTAGTTATTTATGTAAACATTACTGTAAATATGTCCGAATAAGCCAGAAGGGCTAGTTTTCATAGTAGTCCCGAGCCTTGTGTGGAGTTGGCAGCCAAAACTCAAGAAACCGTTTTTAAACAAAAGTCCTGATGTAAAAAAAGTGGTTCTAGAACTTTTTTTTTTTTACTCCTTTTGAAACATTCAGTTCCCACTGACTAGTGCAAAACATTTTAGAACAAAACGCCTATATAAAGACAACCAATACAGCACCACCAGAGTTGTGTATTCTGTTGTTGTTACTTAATAACAACAACAGAATACAGTGATACAGAAAATAGAAAAAAAGAAATAAAAAACAGAAATAAAAAAACGGCAAAATAACTGTCTTACAAACAAACCAGCAAAACCTTTATTATCCTTTATTCCTCTCCCTCCCCTTCTCCTGGAGCTCTTTTAAAGGTGCCCTGCCACATAAAACTGTTTTTATTGTTTTTGATACGTTAGGTCTATATGTGTGTGTGTTATGTGGTGAATGTGAATATGAACTGCTACCTCCTCTGTCAGCTCTAGCTACTGGAAAGAAATAAGAGGAGAAATCAGGCCAATCACAACAGCTGGTCAGTCTGATGTCATGTTGCCTGAGCTCATTACTATTCATGAGCAGTGTTGAGCCAATCAGAGTCAAGCAGCTTAGCTCGTTGAATAAAAATGAGAACTGACCCAGTCTTCCTGCAGGCTTTCTATACCACACTAGAATGGCTTGAAACAAGGTAACCAAGATACAGAGTAACTAGAATGGTAGAACAGACATCACTCCAAAGTAGTAAAATACATGTGGTAGGGTACCTTTAACTCAGCCTCCCCTAATTGGACCCTACCACCTTCATTGCTGAGTGAACGTGAGAAAGCAACAATAACGCTTTGTTTCTGAAAAATATCATTACAAGTATATAGATCAGTTAATGCTGATATTACTCATATATGTGCACGCACAACAATAGGCACCCCACATTCAATACAAATGTCATACACTGCAGAACAATATCTCATCTGTTGTTCTACATCTTAGGAGTGGCTGGCCCCTCAGGACCTAATCAGGCACACCTGCATGCACTCTCCTTGATTAGGGTGATTTACTCCCCACACCACAGGCAGAACCATAGCAAAATACTATGAACCCATAAACCAAACAGGCCTATGTCATAAGATAAAGTAGAAAATACCTAAAACATTCTACCTAAATTAAGGATTAAGCAGACACAAAACATTTTTCATTTTGGGAACAGGCTGGTGAAAAGGGAGAAAGGCAGCATATTCACAACAACCTTGCAGCTGAAAAACATTCAAATGCTACATTTCAAATGTTTAGAATCTATAAGTAAAGAAGGAATTCCCGCTAAAAGTACATTTTTCTCTTATGGGAGAATTTAGTTTTTCAATGGCTGTCTGTGCTTAGATCATTTCATCAGGGGGATGTTCTTGGTACCATTGTTGCTCACTTGTTCTGCCTTCTATAATTGTACTTCAAACCCAGCCAGACTTTGAGATCAGATGCAGGGTGTTGTAAATATACGTTCTTTATGTTTCTATTAATGCCTTTGAGTTTTTCAATTATAGTAATATTTTATCAGTAAATCTGACACTTCTGAGTCATTAGTTCTCATAGATTTCTGTAATATTTATATTTTAGCCAGTAAAAAAGGGTAGGGTGAGCCCTGGTAGTTTAACATTTTTGAATATTTGTTTTTTTCATATTTTTTCCCGTGACACAAAATTTCATGTGTATACTCAGAATGACTTGTAAATAGAACCAAGACTAAGGTTCTGGTTCAGACTCTTGCTGTTTGGAGGTTGTACTTCATGGTTGAATGCACTTATTGGAAGTTGCTTTGGATAAAAGTGTCAGCTAAATGATATGTAATGCAATGTAATATGTCTTATGAAACTGTTGAAATCCTTTATAAGGATTTAGACTGAAAAAATGATGGGACTTGTCTGTGGGCTCATTCTGCTATTTAGTTATCTGATGCTGCTATCTGGTGGACTCATTATGGCATTATGGAACATTTACATTTACCCTAACTTAACCACAGAGGGCAGAATCATTCCATTGGATTTTCCCAAAACACCAGATATGTTATCTTTTGTACAAGGAGAGTTTTTCTGTGTTTGGAACGTTTGTTTTTCCTCTATGCTCTTTGCATAGTTACTACTGCTTGTTTCGGGGCACTTGAGTGTAAATGTCCTGGAGTTGTGGTAATTCTTTCCAGTGATTTCCGCTGATGGAAATAAGAGTATATCCATCCATCCATCCATCCATCTTCGACCGCTTATCCGGTATCGGGTCGCGGGGGCAGCAGCTCCAGCAGGGGACC